>NC_073625.1:87375860-87678890 GCF_029407905.1 Bubalus kerabau
AAACTCTGCTCAAGAATCCTTCTGATATTAAAATAAAAAAAAGAATCCTTCTGATATAAACTGATAAAGGAAGAGGACAGACCTCTACTTGAGAGAGAATAGATCAGAATTTTGATGTGGTAAGATGTTACCTTTACCACCTTAGTCTTATTTTGAATCATATTTAGAGTGAATACAGAAAAATTTGGCACTATAATTACTAGTTTCAACTTATAACACTGGATTGACCAAAACTGGTACTTATAAACTCCCATGGAATATTCATTATTGGGAAAATGCTTTTTTTTTTTAATTTTAAATTTTATTTTATTTTTAAACTTTACATAACTGTATTAGTTTTGCCAAATATCAAAATGAATCCGTCACAGGTATACATGTGTTCCCCTTTAAGGGGCAATTTTTTTTCTACTTGGAGTGTGCTAAGATCTTTATAAACATAGTGTTTGGTGGTGGTTTGGTTGCTAAGTCATGTCTGACTCTTGCAATCCCCATGGTCGGTAGCCCTCCAGGCTCCTATGTCCTTGGAATTGTACAGGCAAGAGTACTGGAGGGGGTTGCCATTTGCTTCTCCAGAGGATCTTTCCCACCCAGGAATCGAACCCCAGTCTACTGCACTGCAGGCAGATTCTTTACTGACTGAGGTACGAGGGAATCTCAAATATATTGTTAGGCCAACACTAAGATGCTTACCTGAAAGTACTGTCAGAGTTATACAGACATGCCTTTCTTAATTACAATTTCATTATATGGTTTTGGTATATTTTATGTGATGATACCGGCTTCCCTGGTGGCTCAGTCGGTAAAGAATCCACCTGCAATGCAGGAGACCTGGGTTCAAGCCCTGGGTTGTTAAGATTCCCTGGAGGAGGGCATGGAAACCAACTCCAGTATTCTTGCCTGGAGAATCCTCATGTACAGAGGAGCCTAGCAGGCTGCAGTCCATGGGATTGCAAAGAGTCAGAAACGACTGAACAACTAAGCACAGCATGTTATGATACAAGAAATAGCCACTTGATGATAAATTCTGTACCTCTTTCCTCTACAAAAATTTTATTTAGGACCAGTTGGATGCCCCATATACTGTGTAGGGGCTGGGAATAAAAAATTGAACAAGTTAAGGTCAGATGTCCCTAAGAAATTTCAGCTTAATTAGACAAATGAACACATAAATTATTAAAATATACAACTACACAAATTAGTTTATGCATGAGATGCAGTATATCTGTGGTCTATGGGATTACAGAGATGGATCCTTTAGTACAGATCTGATTATGTTATCCAATAGCCCTTATACATGAGAATCATGTTTATTTCTCCTAGAAGTCAAAGATGAGAAGTTTGTTTCCTTCCAGAGAGAAATTGTATACTCTTTTATTGTTTTATAAGAAATAAGTAGCCTAAAGCAATTTGCCTTTTCGTTCTGATTTTAGTTCATTCCAGTAAGTCACTCACACTAAGTACTTGATGCATTTTTTTCTCTTTTCCAAATATACGTCTGATGTTTATTTGCCTTGTCTTAAACATTTTTGAATTGTGTTATTTTAAAGTAGTTAGGGTTAGAACGATAATCTATTTTAGTTCCCTAAAGTGTCAAAGAGATTAATTTAGGCCTCCAGATTATAAGTGATTTAACCAAGTTTACATATCTAGTTACTTGAAAATTTTAGTTTAGAAAGCAATTCACTTGAATCCTTGTCCTTTTTTATGCTATTGTTCTAAAAGATAAAATGTAGATAAATGGTGACAAGTCAGACAATGAGGAAAGGAGGAAGAAAGGAAGAGAAGAAAACAAAGAAAGGAAGGGGAAAAAGGTAACAAATTTAGAAGGGTTTAAAATTTAGTTTTCTCAAAATTTAGAAACAAATCTTTAAAATACAACTGTCAGAAATCTCACCATAAGGTGAAAATATTATTCTGTTGGCAATTTTTCTGATATAAATAAACATAGCCCCCAATTCAAATAAAATCTTTCTTCAGGATTATTGATGTAGGCATATTTTAAGTTGTAAGGGTGAACGAGTCTATTCGTCCAGATGCTTGGAAAACAATGAGTATCACTCTTTGGCTATGTTTTCTACAATAGATTGGAGTTTTAAGACCTGAATGCTTACAGTTCAGCCCTCCACACCAGCAACCTGACTAATTTCTACCTCAGAAGTGGGTTCCTGATTCATGAAGAGAAACAGTTTATTAATTAACATAATTTTAATTTCTTCCTAAAATGTTTATAAGCTGAAAAACGTATTTTTTGTTTGTTTTTGTTTGTGCCTGTGATTTGTAAATGAGGAAAGCAGGATCGTCTACTTCCAACTAAATGCTTACAATCGAATTGAAGCATCCTTTGCTTCCAATTAAGTACAACTGCAATGGCCACTCCACAGGGCTCAGGTTTCTGAGAGCGTGGTCGGTCTCCTTCCAAGATTCAGAATCCTAAGCATTCCAAGGTGCTCAGGCAGCAAGTGGGGCTTATGACCTAGCCTCAGGTGTTCTAAAATACCTCTTTCACTGCACTCGAGTGGTTCAAACAAGTTACTACAGTTAGTCCAGATTCAAGAGAATAGGGAAATAAATTCCACCTTTTGAAGTGAGAAAGAATATGTGCATTTCACTCAGGAGGAAGGAATTGATAGCAGCTATCTTTGGACATTATATATCAAAAGAATTTCCACCAGTATTTTCACATGGATTAAAACTCATCTCATGACTGAATGGGAATTCTACAGAGGAAACACATCACAACAAAACATTTGTCAAGTAATTTTAAATCTGTTCAAGTGTGTAAATTATTTAGATGCCCCCATCCACAAATTTCATTCTAAAGTACCCAATAAATGTGAATTTATCCTTTATATCTTAAAAATAAATTGTTACATTCTGTTGACTTTCACTTTAAAGAACCTGAATATTACTTTTTTTATGTATAACAGAAATGAAACAGAAATCAATTAATCATAACTTTTTTCATTGTCATATTTTTTTAATTTCACATTTTCACTATTGATTAGGTATTTTCGATTCCAATAAGATTTTTAAGATAATTATTAGTGGACCTAAAACTGTGATTAAAAAGTGATACTAAGCATATCTTCCATACATGCATATGTTAAAATCAGATAGATAAACATCCCTTTATGCACATAAGGTTTTTATTTACCATAGTCTACTAAATTTGTCTAAATGCCTTCTCTGATATAAAGCTGGAAATAACATGAAGTGTAATTGTGTTGTATATTCCAGAGAGCTTTTGTTACGTCAGCATTTTAAGAAAAATTCCATCATATTGTACATAGCTTCCAGCAAGCAACAATACCTTCAGTCACATCAATTCCTCCTTTACCTAGACATCTTGAAGATCTTCTGTCCAAATTAATGTGTTTCTCTTCTAAATGTTGAAGGAAAATCACAATATCTTACGGTTCACATTATTTGGGTTCAAGGGTCTTATCAGTCATTACTAAGAACAGCAAGTTTCTCTACAAGAAAATGTTTTTTGATAAGCAACCCTATTAGAATTCTCCTTTAGAAGTATTTTCAACATTCACCATTTCATACACCTACAGATATTATTATTTATGCTAATATTTTCCCTCTTTGTAATTATCAACAAATATATCTTCCCTTAAAGTTCAAATTAGTATTGCAGTGACTATGAACTAATAGGACTGTTTAGTTAATATTTTACCTTATGATTTTATTGGTATAACACTAAGAGTGCTTTTCTACTAAGATTGAAAACATTCCACAAATGCCAAATGACTCATTTTAGCAGTTAAGAAATTTCATTTTGCAAAGTAGTTAAGTGAATCGCCAGAAGCAGTAACTTTTAAATTCCTCTAAGTAGTCTTCTAATGCTTCTGCTGTTATCAAGTGACCACTTGAGGCATATTGTTCAAGTTCTTCAACAGAATAATATCACACCTGTGTACCTGTAACTATGAACAACACTGTATAGGTTATATAAAATCAGTCATAGTATCAGGGACTTATCAGGGTCCATATCATGTTTCTTAAGCCAACTCTGGTATAAAATGATGTATACATGTGAATCAGTTATCACCTGGAATAAGTCACTATTGTTCTACAACAAGTTACCTAATCTGGAAGGAGACTGTGTGTGTGTGCCAAGTATTTCAGCAGAAGATTAGCAAGATGACAGCAGAAATACAATTTCTGAAAACTGAAGTTACAACAACTTGAAACAATTAATTGGCAAGTTCAATATTCTCTACTAGTCTGACTCTGGGTATTACTTTGGGATTGAGGTTCATCTGGGAATGCATGTTTTCTGTCCCTGCAGGTAGTAAAGAATAAAAGTGAGTAATTTCACAGAAGTACTATTAGCAGACCATTAACTGGATAGAAATACATGTGTATATCTGGAAGATGAAAGACCTGATGAAAGCAAGCTGCATGCAATTAGTATGTTAAATATATAGCTCATAGAATGTCATCTATTTGAAAGCCTATTTTGGTTTCCTCCTGTTCCTTAACATCTTCTTTTGATGGGGAAAGAAGTCTTCCCCACCCTTGAATATAAATTTGGACATATTCCATGAGTTTTCTGTTTCAGGCAGTGGACAACTACTTAACCTCATAATCATAGACTTGATTTAGAATAGAGTATCTCTTAAAATACTAATTAAACACTAACTCAGGAGTATGGTTTCTTAACACATTTCTCTCCTCTAACTCTACTTCTATTTTAACCTACCTACTTTCACGTTCAGTGATATAATTGATCTCTGCTCTCTCTTCAGTCAAGGCTTTCCACTGTAGCAGTGATTTGTTCCACCAGGGAAGGAAAAAGAAACAAGAGAATAGGAAGAATTTTATGTGAAATAGGTGACGTCTCTGTTTCTGCTGCTGACAAGGGTTTTACACCAACTTTCTTTTTCTTTCTCATGAGCTGCTATTGTAAAATTTTCAGATTTTTTTTCTGTGACTGATATTTTCATTCCTTTGAACTGAGAGGGTGCATTTCTATTCTAGTTGGACCCTTATGACTCATTTTACATTCTTTTACAAACCCAGTATTTATCTTCTGTTTTTAATAGTCTTTACAAAATGAAGACTATTTTTTAAGAGCAATTTTAGGTTTACAACAAAATTGAGGGGAAAGTACAGAAATTTCCTATATACCCTCTGTCCTCAAACACGCAGCCTCCCCCACTATCCATGTCCCTCACCAAAATGGTACATTTGTTACAACTGATGGGCCTGCATTGACAACCATTATTCTCCAAAGTCCATAGTTTACATTGTGGTTCACTCTTGGTGGTGTGCGGTCTATAGGTTTCGATAAATGTATAACAGTATGGATCCATCATTATAGTGTCATATAGTTTTTTTACTGCCCTAAAAATTCTCTGTGTCCCATCTATTCACCCCTCTCATTTCCTAATCCTTGACAACCGCTGAGCTTTTTATTGTCTCCTTTCTAGCATATCATATAAAAAGTCTCACCTTTTCCAGAATGTCATATAGTTGGAATCATATAGTATGTAGCCTTTTAAGATTGGCTTCTTTCACTTAGTAATATGCATTTAAAATTTATCCATGTTTTTTTCATGACTTAATAGTCCATTTCTGTGTAGCATTGCATAATAATCCATTATTTGAATGTACCACAGTTTATCTATTCATCTACCTAAAATAAATCTTGGTTGTTTCTCAGTTTTAGCAATTATGAATAAAGATGGTACAAACATCAATCGGTGGGGTTTTGTGTGGATAAAGGCTCAACTCCTTTGAATAAATATCAAGAAGCACTGACTTGTATGGTAAAATTATGCTTATATTTGTAGGAACCACCAAACCATCTTCCAAAATGTACTATTTTGCATTTCCACCAGCAGTGAATCAGAGTTCCTGTTGCTCCACATCCTCACCAGTAGTTAGTGTCATTGGTATTCTAGATTCTGGCCATTCTAATAGGTGAATGATAGTATATCTTTGTTGTTTTTTAATTTGCATTTTCCTGATGACATAGTTTCTATTTTTACTACTGGAGTTCCTCAGTCCTTTACTCCCTATGAAGCTGAATTCAATATGAGTTTATGGAATATTCACTCTCATAAGTCCCACTCATTCTTTGTCCAACAAATTGAGGTTTGGGCTGCTCTGATTGCATCCTTATCTTAATGTCTTTGTAAAACGACCACAACAAGATTTTTTAGCACACATGCTTTTCTTACAATGTGATATTCATATGTCTACACTTGAGATGTAGGGCTTTTGTTCTCTGAAGAGGCCTAAACCAGATGGATGGGTATTGAGTATAGAAATCCTGATTGACAGTCCCAGCTGAAGTACCAGCCAGTATTGACTACCTGACAAGTTAGGAAAGATGTCTTGCATCATCCACAGCCATTGAGTCTTCTCTGCTAAGGCCTTGGGCCTTGTGAAATAGAGATGAGTCTTGCTCCAAGTTGTACCCTGTTTGAATTTCTGCCCCACTGAGTCTTGGATACAATAAAACTTTTATGCTACTAAGGTACAAGCAGCAAAAATATGAAATATCATGAGTGAATTATGCATCAGCCCCCTATGTCTTCCATATGCAACAAACATATTTTGAGCTTGAAGTGGTCTGATGAATCTCTCTCAACCACCATTTTATTTTTGCAGTAAGACATTTTTTTTCCCACAGAAGTTTCTTCAAAATCCTTCTCCTTTAATCCCTAATCCTTTTTCTAATAGATGTCTTCAGGTGACGTGGAGTGGAGTCATGTAAAGTTCCTTTGTAAATACACATAATAATCTGGCTTTGCTGTATCTTGGTATCAGCTTACTGTCAAAACATCCATTTTACTATTTGTTATACACAGGATAAAGCATCCATAGAATTCTGGAGCAGAGATGAGAGGTGTTTTTCCCTTGGGGCTCCAGCAACAGACTTTACACTATACCAAGAGTTGACCGATGACAACAATATATGACCCGACAACAATATATGACCCAGGACAAATTCAAGGGCCTACTTCTAGAGAAATAGAACTGAATTTCAGGAGTGGATAAGGGTTCCTAAAATAGGTTTTGTTTTATTCATGATGAAGAATTAATTATTCTGATAAGAGGATGGGTTGGAGTCTAAGTAGCCTGACAGTTTCCTGCCAAGGCAATGGAAGTAAACTTTCAATGAATCTTTCAAGGCAGAAGAGAGGCCAAATCTGCAAATAAAATTGTGATATAAAGAGAAGATCCACACTAGCTAATTTTATTAATTAATCAGTCCTTTATTTAGAAATATAAGGAGAAGCAAATATAACTAGTTTCTTTAAGGAAAGTAAATCTCCACTTCTACATTTTGCCCCCTTTCTCTCCCCACCTCCCAACAAAGAATACATTATTTAAACAAATAAAACAGCTGACCTTGGAGGACAGATATATTTTAAAACAGTATAATATTTTTCCTTCTGATAAACTTTTTGTCTGACTAGCATCCATTGTTTTTCTTCTTCAAAAACCACCCTCTACTAGTTTTAACTTGCATAGGTCTCCTAGTGTTTAGGGGCATACCTAGTGGTTCAGAAGGTAAAGTGATGCAGAAGGTAAAATCTGCCTCCTATGCAGGAGATCCCAGTTTGATCCCTAGGTCTGGAAGATCCTCTGGAGAAAGGAACGGCTACCCACTCCAGTATTCTTGCCTGGAGAATCCCATGGACAGATGAGCCTGACAGGTTACAGTCCACATGTTCTCAAGGAGTTGGAAACAACTGAGTGACTAACACTTTCACTTACATAGTGTTTAACCTGTCCCACGGTATTAGGAGTAGATATATGAACCAGTCACAAACAAAGAGAATTTTATATCCTTCTGGCAATCATGATGTGTTAAATCTGTCCATTGGTCAGAGTTGAACAATTAATAGCCAATGAATGTCTTCTCATTTTCTAGTTTGAAATAGGGTTTCTGTCATTTGAAACTGAGGAGGTCCGACTCAGATTAATCATAAATAACAAAGAAGATATTGCTGTATACAACAAAACAGCAAAACTGAACTGTAATTGAAATAGGGCAATCAAACATTCAAAAAGAGTTTTGGAAATTTAATATTATTAAAATTTTCAAATAATATTAAGAAGAGCCAACAAGTTCATCAAAATTTGACCACATAGAAAAAGGAATAATTGACTTGGAAAAAAATCACATCAGGAGGTCCAGTTCTATATAATAATGTACTGGGGATATAAAATAAATAAATATTAGACTGAATATAAATAATAGAAAAATAATTCCCAGAGATAAATAACAATGTCATTTTTAAAAACAAACTTTATTTTTCAGAGTAGTTTTAGGTTCACAGAAAAATTGAACAGAAAATAAAGTTACTATTATCTTTGCGCTCTGGCAAATACATTCTCTTATTATTAGCATTTTGCATTAGCACATCAATATATGGTGCATTTATTACAATAGATGAACCAATATTGATACATTACTATTACTATTTTCTAGAAGAATGAGGGCAGAATCTAGGTAACATTAAGAATGCACAAAATGAAACCTTTTTTCAAAGTCTCCTTCAATAGCTCAATTTATGGCTTGAGTGGGCTTTTTTCAAATGTAAATTAATTATATATATATATGTATTTGTATTTATTGTATATATTGTTATATATATATATATACATACACACTAAACAATACATATAAAATAGCAGGAAACACCATCCAAATCATTAGGAAGTCCTATCCATTCCACCTTAAAAATATATAGAAAAATCCATTCACTTTTCCCTTCCTGTCAGCATCCTAGGACAAACCACTATTAACTCACTCTAGAATTATTGACCAAGCCTCCTATTTCTTTACTCTGCTTATATTCTTGCCTGAATTACAAAGAGCAGACAGAACACTCTTTAAAATGCAAGAATCACTAATATGCCTCTAATTAGTGTATATTCTGTATATTTTGGCTTCATCATTTGTAAAATGGGTATAATAAGAGTATCTACTTCATAGGACTGTGAATATTAAATGACTTAGCATGTATGATGCACTTAGAACAGTGAGGCACATGATAGGCATTTTAGACATATGAACTCTAGAATGTGAGTTATATGTAAGCACACTTTTGTCTGTTTTGTTCATCACTTTAATCCTTAGTGCCCTGAAAAGGTGCTCCAAATACAATGCATAGCAAAATTGCTGAATAAATGTGAGCTAGTAGTATTGGGAGACAGGTGTCATTTAGGAGAACAACTTTAAGAAAACAGAGAAAAAGTATTCAGTATGTCAACTGAAAAAAATGCACAAAGTGAGAATTGTAATTTAAGTTGTATTTGGGGCAAAATGAGGACTATAGCCTGGGAGATAGCATTTCAAATAGCTCCGAGAATCTACTCCCAAGAGGTAGAAAGGAAGGTCAGTATGTGTGATTTTGGTGATGTGGGTGTGCATGCAATCAAGCACATATGTTCTTACAGATGGTTTCTGCTAGTCTTGTGAAGGTTACTGTTAGTTACCAGGAGCATACATCACCAGGAAGGATTTTAGTGCTTTTCTAGATAAGGACATGCAATAATTGGGCTCATAAAATCTTCTGAAAACATCTAACTCTCCGAAGACCTGGTCTGCCATTTTTTCCCAGAGTACAGAGTACCTCATTCCTAATATCCACCCTGAACTCTTTACAGGGAGTGTTGAAGTTCAGCAGCTGCAGCGGTTCGTAATTTAATCCTTGTTGAGGCAGAGGGAAAGTGCCAATTTGTAGGCCGCAGGCAAGAGTAACAAATGTTGGGCCATGGGAATGAAGAATGAGGTCATTTGGGAACTTAGTCACAGTTGGGAAGAAGATTCACTGAAAGGACTCCATGACCTAGGTTTAATTTCATAGAATTAGATAAGTTTTCATAGATACACAGGTGTATGCCAACTACATATGCATGTTCTTGTGTATATTTGGGTCAACAGTCCGAGATACAGGGGAGGCAGCATAGTAATGAAAGGCACAGAGATGGGTTCACATCTCTGCTCTATCACTTCCTGTCCTGGTGCCTTTGGGTGAGTTCTGCATTTCAGCTTTCTAGTCTGTAAGATAATGATAACAACAGCAACTACTTCAGAATGTTGCTTTTGAGGAGTAATTAAATTCCTGGATATAATTAGTATTTGCAACTATTAAAAATACTTTTATTTTTGATTGGAGAATAATTGCTTTACAATATTGTGTTGGTTTCTGCTGTACAACAACGTGAATCAGTTATAAGTATACCTATATCCTCTACCTAATGAGCCTCCCTCTCATCCATCTGCTACCTCACTCTTATATGTTATCACAGAGGATTAGACTGAGGTCCCTGTGTTTTATAGCAACTCCCAATAGTTATCTATTTGAAATTATCTGAAATGAATATCTGGACTTGGAACAGTGTCTGGCACTTAGTAAATACTATATAACTGATTGCTAAGTAATATAAAAATTAATACTCTATTTTATCATATTTTAAGATTTCTTTAGGAAATGACTTTTTATCGAATTTAACTTTGGTCCTTATGACAAATTAAAATTAGAAAGGCTATCATCAAGTGACAAACATTAGGGCAATATTAATAAAACAGTGGTAAACAGATTCTCTAACTTGCCTGTGAAACCTCATATTTAAAAAAAGTCTACTAAAATAAAAATGAGATCCTGACTGTTTTTACATGTAAACTGAAAATTCAAAAGCAAAACAAAAAGCAAATACTAGCATCTACATGTAAAAATCTTGGTGCTTCTTTGACAAATCTCCAGGTAGGGATATTGGATTTGGAACTTCCACTGATGCTATTGAGTCTTTCAGGCCACTGTGATTTTTGTGGAACCTCAGGAGATGTAACAGACATAGTTGTCATAGCAGGGTGATGGCAGATCCTGAACCATCTAAAAAGTTTTAGTATCCATGATTAGGCATGTTAGGCAAGTAATTCTACTCAGAATTGAAATAATTTTTAATAAAGTTTTTATCAGAGTGATTACTTTTAATGCCTTCTAACTCAATGCATTATAAAAAGGCTCCTCATAGGCCAGATTTGAAGACTGTAAACACATGCAGTAGCAAAGTTATTGTTCAAGATGAGCTTCATTTTTGTTGATGATAAACATCACTGTTTGTAACAGAATCTTTCTAGTAAAAGTGAGCTCCTCTTGTAGAAAGTTGTACTGTGTGTCCACATGGTTTTCAAATTCCTTTCTTATTTTCTCCCATTATCAACATGGAAGTGGAAGTATTGAAAATAAAACTAGAATACACACACACACACGCACACACACACATGTATTAGCTAATGCCACACATGGCTACTTAATTTAAAATTTAATAAATAACAAAAAAATTCAGTTTTCCAGTCACACTAATCACAAACACTCAAAAGCTACATGTTGAATATGGTTAGTGGCATTTGTATTAAACAGCAAAGAAATACAACATTTTTAGTTTTGCAAATTCTGTAAGGCAGTATTAACAGAACTTTGCTTTAGATAAATAACATATAAGCTTAATATTTATTTTACAATTGTACATACTTTTCATAAGAAAATAACTTTACTTTTTTCATTAGATGAAAATAATCAAAAACAAGCATGAATATTCTTCCCTTTTCTTATGTATTTCAAATTATGCTGCCAAATAAGTCAGGAGCAAGCAAATCAACAAAAGTCTTTGACTACATATTAAAGCTAATCTAAGCTAGGCTAGGGTTTATGTTTGCTTTTCCCCCCACTAATTTAAAATATTCACTTTTTATCTATAAAAATATAATTATAAAATATAATACAATAGAATTCTAAACACTATCAGCCTCAGTATACTAATACAATGAACCATGATGGAATTTAATTCTGAAATTCTACAGACATCTCAAATGGACTCTGTAGTAGGATTTAGTTCCCCAAGGAGAAAAGATGATTTTCCCAAAAAATCACAAAAGGCACCACATATGTGTAATAATTATTACTCATATACTACACTTTATAAAGTTAAAAATGACTCGAGTACTTAATAATTTTTAATAAACAGGAAAAGGGCAACTATATACATTTTTACTGTTGAAAAATATGTTATCTTTTATGAAGAAAGTTAATAAAGATGGTAAATTTGATAAAAAAGATAAATATTATTAGTATTTAAATACAAATTATTTATCACATATATTTTGTAGAGATGTGAAAGAAACATTTTCTTCTCTTTATATTTTTTGAAGTCCTTTGGGAATTTGGATTCTGTATCAAAGTTAGGCAAGGATATGAAAAACCATATGCTAATTACCAAATGATGGGTATAAGTGAGTTATATAGAATTTTTAATCATCAGAAAAATATAAGGGTATATTGAGAAATGTTTATATTCCTTGTATACATGTTAACAGCCATAGTAAAGAAACACACTCTGATTAAAAGGATTTAGAACCTGAACTAAAAAGTAACTGTTAGGCATATTAAGTTTTTATTAATATTGGGTTGTTAAAACTCACTTGGAAGTAAAATGCTATGTCACTCAAGACTTGCTCTTTTATTTTTTAATCAAGTTTAATATACACCCCCATCAAAAAAAAAACAAGAGAACTTCAAAAATGGAAGCCTGCTACCTAATTTCAAAATAAACTGAAATATTATAGGAAATACTTCTATAAAAAGAAACTTAGCTTTACTTAAAGATTAGGGAATCACTTCTCTTTATCTGACACTTTTAATCTATCTCCAATTTGACTGTACTAAAACAATATTTAAATGTTTTAAATGTAATTGGTTATTACTATGGATAATATTATTTATTGGAGAAGGAAATGGCAACCCAGTCCAGGATTCTTCCCTGGAGAATCCCATGGACAGAGGAGCCTGGTGGGCTACAGTTCATGGGGTCGCAAAGAGTCGGGCATGACTAAGCAACCAAACCAGAATATTATTTATAAATTTAACATTCAACTATTTGACATACCAAAATATTTTTACTGTAAAACTTAATTTTGTCTTTTCCAGAAGCAGGGCAGAAAGCATCTTAGTGCAGGTATAATGCAAGACAAAATAGCAAGTCTATTTTGGTAGGCTAATTTGAATACTTGAATAGAAATTAATAACAACAGTTTTGTGATGTTATTTTATTTATTATGATGGAATAATCATGCAGATTTCAATATACAAAAGATTTTTTAAAGATAGTTTTCCTTCTTTCATTAGTTATTCCCTGTTTGAATAAATATCAAACATTTATGTCAATATTCAATGGTATTTATTCTAATTACATGAAAACAAAGTTATTTTCACACAGCTGGTCATTCTGGGGCATGAAAGATAAAAAATAATACATTACCAGTAAAAATAAAATAAATTTAAATATAGTATTAAGAAATCTCTACATAATTTAGTTAAAATTATTTTTTGTGGGTACCTGATGTCTTGTTAAGACTGTTAAGCACATTTCATTTAAAAACTGTAAGTTACTTGAGTCTAATAGCATTATTTGGCCATTGTGTATAACCTCTAGTATTATATTTGATATAAGTAAAAGTTCATCACTAGCTTTCAGAATCAATCCATACCAGGAGTAGGTTTAACTGTAGAGACAAAGTAGTAACTGTAGAGATTCTGCCTTGGAGGGTGAGGGTATGATTCCTCTCCTCTTTCATAATTGTAACAATTTGGACTCCATTATGAGGTAGCATAAAATGTTTGTACTGGAGTAATTCACATGTCTGTACCCTTCAATACAATATAAACTTCTGATAGTTAGGAACCAAATCCAAATAATCATTGTACCTTCCTCACAGTGCTCAGCACAAATGCACACAAAAACTTTGCTTACTCAGCAAAACCAATTTTTTGCCTTTTTTTTTTTTTACTAAATTTTTGGTTCCTGAATTAGAAAACTACTAGAAAGTTTGTTTTCATTGAATTAAAAGCGTATATACTTGTAATACATATTACATATCTGTGATATGCACATGACATATGCTATATATACATATTTTTCTTTTACTATCAATATACCATACAAGAAGAAAAGGCAATATGACAGCAGAATAAGCCAAAGTACATCTTGTGTAGCTTCAAGTTGCTTTTCTTTTCTGTGAAGTTTTTAAGATTTGATATGCTAAGAGTAAAGCACCTAGAACTATTTTGAATATCTTCCAGAAAAATATTAACTACCTTCTAAAATGAAAGAAAAATTTCCAAAATAAATAGTATATGTGTTTTTCCCTGATTACACAGTTCTTAAAGGAAAGAGCTTCAAATTAACTATACATATTTGACTTTGTGGATTTTTTTTTACTTTAGTTGTATGCATGGTAAAACATAAAATTCAATAATTTAATTTATATTTTAAAGCTGATGAAATGAAAACAGTACTGTTTATAGAACATTTCTGAATTTTATATTAACAAAAATGTGACTTAGATAATGGTACTCATTCAAAGTACTAAATTAAATAAAAAGTTTAGACCTGATGTTTTGACATACTCATGGACCAATATTCTTTTTTTTTTAATTTTATTTTATTTTTAAACTTTACATAATTGTATTAGTTTTGCCAAATATCAAAATGAATCTGCCACAGGTATACATGTGTTCCCCATCCTAAACCCTTCTCCCTCCTCCCTCCCGATTCCATCCCTCTGGGTCATCCCAGTGCACCAGCCCCAAGCATCCAGTATCGTGCATCAAACCTGGACTGGCAACTCGTTTCATACATGATATTTTACATGTTTCAATGCCATTCTCCCAAATCTTCTCACCCTCTGCCTCTCTCACGGAGTCCATAAGACTGTTCTATATATCAGTGTCTCTTTTGCTGTCTCGTACACAGGGTTATTGTGACCATCTTTCTAAATTCCATATATATGCGTTAGTATGCTGTATTGGTGTTTTTCTTTCTGGCTTACTTCACTCTGTATAATAGGCTCCAGTTTCATCCACCTCATTAGAACTGATTCAAATGTATTCTTTTTAATGGCTGAGTAATACTCCATTGTGTATATGTACCACTGCTTTCTTATCCATTCATCTGCTGATGGACATCTAGGTTGCCTCCATGTCCTGGCTATTATAAACAGTGCTGCGATGAACATTGGGGTACACGTGTCTCTTTCCCTTCTGGTTTCCTCAGTGTGTATGCCCAGCAGTGGGATTTCTGGATCATAAGGCAGGTCTATTTCCAGTTTTTTAAGGAATCTCCACACTGTTCTCCATAGTGACTGTACTAGTTTGCATTCCCACCAACAGTGTAAGAGGGTTCCCTTTTCTCCACACCCTCTCCAGCATTTATTACTTGTAGACTTTTGGATCGCAGCCATTCTGACTGGTGTGAAATGGTACCTCGTAGTGGTTTTGATTTGCATTTCTCTGATAATGAGTGATGTTGAGCATCTTTTCATGTGTTTGTTAGCCATCTGTATGTCTTCTTTGGAGAAATGTCTATTTAGTTCTTTGGCCCATTTTTTGATTGGGTCATTTATTTTTCTGGAGTTGAGCTGTAGGAGTTGCTTGTATATTCTCGAGATTAGTTGTTTGTCAGTTGCTTCATTTGCTACTATCTTCTCCCATTCTGAAGGCTGTCTTTTCACCTTGCTAATAGTTTCCTTTGATGTGCAGAAGCTTTTAAGGTTAATTAGGTCCCATTTGTTTATTTTTGCTTTTATTTCCAATATTCTGGGAGGTGGGTCATAGAGGATCCTGCTGTGATGTATGTCAGAGAGTGTTTTGCCTATGTTCTCCTCTAGGAGTTTTATAGTTTCTGGTCTTAGGTTGAGATCTTTAATCCATTTTGAGTTTATTTTTGTGTATGGTGTTAGAAAGTGTTCTAGTTTCATTCTTTTACAAGTGGTTGACCAGATTTCCCAGCTTGTTAAAGAGATTGTCTTTAATCCATTGTATATTCTTGCCTCCTTTGTCAAAGATAAGGTGTCCATATGTGCGTGGATTTATCTCTGGGCTTTCTATTTGTTCCATTGATCTATATTTCTGTCTTTGTGCCAGTACCATACTGTCTTGATAACTGTGGCTTTGTAGTAGAGCCAATATTCTTTATATTCCTGTTGCTTCTATCTTGAACTTAGAGAATGCAAATTATAGCTATAAATGGATTAATTTACTGTTTTACCAAAATAAAACAGTTAAGACTGTCTCAAGCCTTGAAACATGCTTAGTATGAAACATTAGAATCCTTCTTCTTTTTTCCTAATAAATTAATTGCAGTTTAAGTTTCATCATTCAAAAAGCAAGTAGTATTTGTGAATATAATTATTTCTACTACAAATGAAAGCTTAGACTAGTTTTAGTGTTATATGTTCCTTATTTAATAAAAAGTTAATCATTTATACCTGAATCTAGACCACATTTATCATGAAGCACAATGGTCTGAGAGCATACAGAAGAATTCTGAACAACATAGTACTGAAAAATGAGACATCAATGCTTTTCTGAATATAAGTATGATTCAAACAGACAAGTGCAAATAAATCTACATGAATATTGCATCTGGTTCATTGAGTGGCTTATAACTTTGAAACTCAAATGTCAGCAAATATATCAACACTGCTAAAAAATCAAAAAGGAAGTACTTTTTGGTAAATGCAATTGCTTCTAACTCACATAAGATAACCATGGTTATTTTAAATAAAAAGTTACTTTTAAAGAATAAATTATTTTACTCACATCACCATTAACTCTTTTGAATGAAGAGAACTGAGCATTTAAAAAAACTCAACAAATATTTTAGAATGAATACACATGTACACATTGTGTGTGCACATATGTGTGCATGCGTGTGCATTCTAAGGCTCTTCAGTCGTGTTTGATTCTTTGCAACTCTGTGGACTGTAGCCCCTCCAGGGTCCTCTCTCCATGAGATTCTCCAGGCAAGAATACTGGAATGGGTTGCCATGCCCTTCTCCAAAGAATTCGCCCAACCCAGTGATCAAACCCAGCTCTCTTATATGTCTCCTACGTTGGCAGCTGGGTTCTTTACCATTAATGCCACCTGTGTGTGTTCAGTCATGTCTGACTCTTTGTGATCCTATGGACGCTAGCCCAACAGGCTCTTCTGTCCATGGAATTGTCCTGGCAATGATACTGAAGTGGGTTGCCATTCCCTCCTCCAGGGGATCTTCCCAAACCGGAGATCGAACCCTCATCTCCTGTGTTTCCAGCATTAGTAGGTGGATTCTTTACCACTGAGCCACTGGGGAAACCTGTATATGTATGTATATATATATATAATGTATAATACAGATGGTCAAATGGTTAAGATAATTCTTTTTACAATCATGTTTTGAAATTGATCCTATGGCCTCTAGCCCAACAGGCTCTTCTGTCCATGGAATTCTCCAGGCAAGAATACTGGAGTGGGTTGCCATTTCCTTCTCCAGGGGATCTTTCCAACCCAAGGATCGAACCTGGGTCTCCTGCATTGCAGACAAATTCTTTACCATCTGCGCCACCAGGGAAGTCCTTGGCATTGATAATTACATCAAACCCATGGAATCTTACTCTAGTCAAAGGTTAAGAAAATTTTATTTCAATTCTTATTTGAGGTGAATTTTTAAGATACCATTATATTTTAGATATGCAATAAGCAGTGCCTAAACACATGAAACATACTGTATTTTAATATTTAGAAAAAAAATAAAATTATTTGCTTTCTTAAAGACCAAAATCAGAATATGATTTTCCACTATCTGGCCATGTAAGCAATATATTATGTCATACTTGATTATGATTTATTTAAACAAACAAAAAATGTGAATTGTAGGTGAATTTTTAGGTAGGGATGAAGATATAAATCCAAGTTTATCAGCTCTTATTGTTCAGTTCAGTTCAGTTGCTCAGTCATGTCGGACACTTTGCGACCCGATGGACTGCAGCATGCCAGGCCTCCCTGTCCATCACCAACTCCTGGAGTTTACTCAAACTCATGTTTACTGAGTTGGTGATTACTTTGAAATAAATAACAGCATTTATATCATGATATTGTACTATAATTTGGAAATTGTACCCTAATTGGAAACATTGTGCCTTGATTTGGAAATAAGTGTGAATCCTAGAAATGAATCAGCTTTTCTTTTTTTACTTTCTCTATTTCCTCTACCCTTCCGCTTTCCTTCCTTCCATTCATTAGAGCCACTTCCTTCTAGCTTAATTTGAAAAGAATGTTATTGGTGTTCTGTTTACAATATAGTCTCTAAAATGTAATATTCAAGTAAAATATCAACATTTAAGTTAAAACTTTGATATTAAAATACTTTTACTCTAGGGTTTCTGGGGGAGACAACTTCTTTTTAGTGGTATTCTATTTTGAAAATCTTGCAAGTCTAGTTAATTAAAAAACTACAAGTTTAGAAAATTAACATAATTTGCATTTCTAAGTTAATAAATCATATTATACCCTTCAGTTTATCAGAAAAACTAGAAAATAGAATACCCCCAAAACCCAGAGTAAAAATATCTTAATATCAAAGTTTTAACTTAAATTTTGATATTTCACTTGAATATTACATTTTAGAGACTATATTGTAAACAGAACACCAATAACATTCTTTTCAAATTAGGCTAGAAGGAAGTGGCTCTAATGAATGGAAGGAAGGAAGGAAGGGGAGAGGGAAAGAGAAAGTAAAAAATGAAAGGCTTCCCAGGTGGCTCAGTAGGTAAAGAATCTGCCTGCAACGCAGGAAGCGCTGGCAGAGCAGCCAGATCCCTGGGTAGACGAGATCCCCTGGAGGAGGAACTGGCAACCCACTCCAGTATTCTTGCATGAAGAATACCATGGACAGAGGAGACTGGTGGGCTACAGCCCATGAAGTCTCAAAGAGTCTGAAACGACTAAGACAACCGAGCGCACAGCCATTTTAAAAGGAGTGTCTTTGGATAAAATTATTCTCTTAGTGAGTTGTTAATGACATCTATAAAACTATTTACTGTAAATGATTTTAAACATAAGGAATTCAAATTTAATTATAAAAAGGTCATGAAGCTATATTCTTCGACAGTAAATATAAAGATTATTTTAAATCAAAACATAAATTATTGAATCATCTAACGCTTTTATGAACATTTAAGCATAATGATTTATATTATAATGTAATCTTTTAATTTTACAGTTTATAAATTGTAAACTGAGTTTGCAAATGCATATTGCAAATGATACAGTCTGTCAGTAAGAGTGGTAGCATCAGTAGCAAAATCAGATTTTATTCCTTTGAGTACTAATACATAAACTCCATACTCGGTTATCTTTTCAGAAGTTTTCTGCATACCTTTAAATTAGCTTGGACACCTTTAATGAGAGGCAGTGTTTGAATTTCGAAAGAAAGTGGAAGTACAGTCACCAATCGGAAACCTTCCGCACAACCTCAAAATCATGTGCCTTTCATATTTCTCTCCTTGCACGACTTAGACGTGGGGCATCTTTTTTCTGTATTTTTCTTTGCCTCCCATTGACTATAAAGCAATAACTGGAACCACTTCAGCTGTGTGTGACACAAACATAGCAGCGCTAAAACGCGTCGAATGGAAGGCTGTTTTCTCCTCCAGAATTTTGTCAACATCGAACGCAGATCCTTTGCTCTTCCATTTACTACTTTCCCAAATCCTGCCACTGTGCCATTTCCCTCCCTCTGCCCTAGAGAAAAAAGATATCCTTCCTAATATCGTTTTTTTTCTTCTTCTGGGTTTACTTTTCTTCCCTGTCATAAATATTTTTTAAAAAATATTCTCATGAATTTTGAGGTAGGATTTTCGACCTCACTCGACTGTAAAACCCTAAGTCCGTTCAATTAAAATGCCGATTATAATAACAACAGCGAATAAACTATTATGGAACCCCCACACTAGTGGCACAGATTCCTTGGCGCGCCCTTCATAAACGTGTTAAGTTTAGCCTGGGCGCTTTCCTCCTCCTTCCTGAGGTTCCTAGCGTGACCAGCCTCTATCACCTGCGAGCAGTGGAAGCATTTTTTTGTTGTTGTCTACTAACCCCCTCTAGCGCCGGACTCGCAGCATCCGAGCGGCGGCAGCCGGGCGGGCCAGCTCCGGGCTTGGCGGAGCTGGGAGGCGCTTGCGGCTCGGGCCCTACCCTCCACGTCCGCCTCGGCCGCGGGGCGAGGACGTCAGGGTTAGGCGCCCTGAGACCCCTCCTTGTTAGCACCTGTGTTGCCCCCTTTCCGAACTCCCAACACTGGAGGCGAGGGCCGAGTGGTCCCACCAGGCAGCCGGCGCCGTGGAGCGCTGGGAGGGAGTGGGTGCCGCGAGGGGGCGGCTTCCGCGGGGATAGCTGTCCGCTCGCAGGCAGTCGGCGCGTCTGTGGAGGCGGCCACGCACAGCTCAGCCCGTGGGCTTCTCCGAGTCTGCGGTGCGACGCCGTCACGCTGCAGGCGTCCCGGGCCCCCCGAAATCCCGGCGCCTGCGGCTGCGACCATGCTGTTGACCTCCACTGTGAAGTCGCGGCCGCACGGTGACGACAAGACCTCAGTAAGACCTCGTGCCAGGCACTCGCCCCTCTCCAGCTTGAGGTGACTCCTCTGAAGCTCGCTGCCTTCCTTCGCTCTCCTAGGACTAGCTGCGGAGGCGGCCGCCAAGCTGAGGCTCTCGCCCTACCGGGCAAGTTTGGGCGACCCAGGCTGAGGAGCGGTAGGCTGGTCCGCCGCCGCCAAGCTCAACCCGGACCCGGAGCGCTCGGCCACAGCACTCGCCCCCTCCGGCGGCGGAAATGTGAAGTCGAGGGTGGCCCTGCAGGGTGCAGAGTAGCCCTAAAACGCTGGACGCTGCTGCCGCGAAATGGGAAGGAAAGTGCTTAGGAGACTAAGTGCGGCCTCAGACAGGCCCGGGAAAAGGCTACCAAGGCCGAAGCGCGAAGCAGACGCGGCCGAGTTTGGAGGGGTCCGCTCTGCGGGCCGCTGCCGTCGCCACCTAGGCTAGGAGCTGAGGGCGCAGCTCTGTAGCTTGCTTGGACCGCTTGCGGCCCCGCGGAGCCTCCTCAGTTGCTCGGCTCTCGCCGCACTGGCCGGAGGAAAGTTCCCGCGGCCCCCGCCCGCTCACAGCTGCGGCGCCCGCCCTGCTTTTGGCTCTGCAAGTGCCCACTCTGAGTTAGGAGAGGCGCTCAGACCGGCAGAGCTGCCCGAGCCACCGCCGCACCTGGCCGTCCCTCCCCCCATTCCCGCCGTGAGGCGCCCTCCCCCGCCCCTTCGCTCCCCTCCCCCAAACCACAGCCCGAGCTCGCTCCTGCGCGCGCGCTCTCCCAGGCCCAAGTGAATAGTCCTCGCGCGAGTGGGACACGGCGGTGGATGCAATTCCGCTCGCCTACAGCCGCCAGGAGCTCCCTGGCGCCGCAAGCAGCGTCCTCCTCCGAAGCAGCTGCGCCTGCACCTGGGCAGCCTGGACCTTCGTGCCCTGCCCCCGGGGCCTCGCGCGGAGGTCGCCCCGGGACACCCACTGTGGGCCGGGTGGAGGAGGAAGAGGAGGAGGAAGAAGACGTGGACTCGGACCTGACGCTGAACACCTGGCTGCGCTGCTGCCACTTCTCTTTAAGGGGGAGGAGAAGAGAGTCGGGGAGAACCATGGGGGGCAGCGAAGTCCGGGAATTTCTTTTGCAATTTGGTTTCTTCTTGCCTCTGCTGACAGCTTGGCCGGGCGACTGCAGTCACGTCTCCAACAACCAAGGTAAAGGGACCGGTGGAGTAGCAAGATGGGGCGGGAGGAGGTGGGTGCTCCGAGGACCGGTGCGTTGGTCGCCTCTTGGCAGATAACTTCGTCTCGGGGTGGGCTTCTCCGGGCTCTCCACACGAGGGGGTCGAGGATGTCTCCTCACCAGATCGCCTGTCCACAGTTCCCGGGGCCGGAGACCTCACGAACTGCGGTCTCTTCTGCTTCCAGATGTCTTTAAACGGATGCGTGAGCATCAGCAGCAGTTGGGTCCCACTACTGGCGGCCGCGGGACCGCTCCCCCTGCGCGGTCTCCACGGGAGGTCAGGCTCTGTGGTAGAGGCTTAATGGAGACTTCTGGCTCTTTGCGGTCGCTCACTGCACGGTAATGTCTAGGTTCTCCCGCACGCCTGCAAGAAAGCAGATCGTTCTCGCTGTAACCCCTGGCCAAATAACCAGCCTTGTGCCTTCGATAAACCAAACCCTCGCCCAGCTGCAACCCCTTTACCCCATCCCGACCGAATGTAGTAGACATTTAGAAATTATTCCGAATTGTTTCCAGCCCAGATGCCCGAAGGGGCCGGGGGTGGGGGTGTTATTAGGTGTGAATTAAGAAGTTGTGAATATTCTATGCCTAAAGTCAGGTAAAGTGGTAAAGGGAAGATGAATAGCCTGTGAAAAGTGAAAGTGAGGTTTACCGAATGGAAAGCACTGAGAATTTTTGACTTTTTTTTTTTTTTTTTGCTTTCTAGCCAACAATCTTTATGAGACATACTCACTGGATTTCTGCTGTGAATATTTAAAGATCTATATTTAAAAAACCACCTCCATAATCTTAATCCTCCTAGACTGAGAGAGGAACAACCATAAAAGTTTTCCAGCATGTACCTGGCTGGATGCTCTCACTGGCACTGTGATGACCGCCGGTGTCACCTGTTACGTCACACTTTTAAAACACCTCAAATATAAAACTTAAATTAGAGTTACCATTCAACATACAAGGTCTCGAAATAATTTGCAGGTATATAAATAGAGGTCAGATGGCATGAAAATGTGGGCTTTCTTTGTGAGGGTGAGAAGGTTAAGAGAGAAGGAAATAAGAACAACACAGCCTTTTTTTGTCATAAACATATACAGCCAGTTTATTAGAATAGTTTAGAATCAATATTCAGTTCTCTTTATGTAACTGATACTTTTGACATGCTTTTCTAATTCTTTGTCCTTTTTTTTTGTTTTTACCTCCAGATTGCAATCACAAATGCATATGTCAGCTTGAAAACCATACACAACCATCTTGCCTTTGAAAATGTATTCTATAAGTACCACCTATAGTGCCATGCTCTCCTATGGGGGTGTATACCTTCACACACATCCCTCATTTGGTTTCAAGGACTATTGGCATTAAATATCAAAGGAAGTAGTTACTTAATTTACCTCTGAAAATTGAACATTGTTTAAAATAACATGTAATTACTTGACCTTTTTATTGAAAGGAGAAACGATTTTTAGTAATTGGAAAATCAGACATTTATGTTATACTAAATGTCTCTAGGGCTTCTAATGAAGTATACACTTAAAGTCAAGTTGGCTAGGAACATTTTAACAGATATATCCTTTCAATCATGTCCCTAAATCAACATTTATGTTTTCAAAGTTCCAGTAACCATCCTAGGCCCTGAGGATACTACCAAAAATAAAACATGTTACACTCTTCAAATGAGTAAAAAGCCATTCTACCAAAGTGTCTCAAGTATTAAAGTATGACCTTTCAGTAATTCATATTAAATTTAAGGACATAGAGTTGTTTGTCAACTCTTGCAGTAATTTTTATTTATCTATTTTAATAGCTTTCTCATACTTTTACAAGACATTTTAACTAAAAGATTTACCAATTATATCTAATTTATTTGTGTTTTGTAAATTAGCTTAACTTAGTGAATATTACTCAACTTACCTAACAAATAGGATCATTAAAGATAGTCTCCAAAAACTCTTAATTTACATTTGTACTAATAGTCTAAAAACACAAGCTATGTGTTACACTTGAATAATATCACACCTAAAGGGTAAGTTGGGTAAAATTTAGAATTTTTCAACAGAATATTATGGAAAAATGTGCTCAGATTTTTTTTCGTCAGACACAAATAATTGCTTTTAAAATGCTTTTTACAACTTAAAGTTACAGTGGTTGGAAATTATGCCTTATAATATCTTGAGATAATTTTTGAATGCTGAAATAATCATGCTAATAGTTGATAAAATGTGGAACTTCAAAATGTTATTTTTGAGACCAATTGAAGGATATTTTCTTATTTGTAGTTTCAAAAATAGATGACATGAATCAACATATCTTGCCAATTTGTAAACATTGAAAATGTGATAAATTTTAGAATTACTGAAGTACATGTACAATATATAAATATTAATGGAAAATACAAATCTTATCTATGTACTTAATAATAAGCATTGATAATAGGCTTAATATTTAACTTTAAGCATATGTATTCATTTTTCTAGTAACTTTTTGTCCTAAGAGCTAATAGGATTCTTGTTTTATTTTTAAAATTTGTTACAGAGGGTAGATTTTCATTTTAATATAATTTGCTTTCTCATTAAGAGTAATCAAAAAGTAAACCCTTTAATGTGATTTATTTTTACCAAATTATATAACATATTTCATGGTTGAATGAAGGCATCATCCTCTTCTTCATTCCCCGTTTTGCATACATAGATAGAAGAAAAGGATCTGAAAAGTGAACTATTTCATTTTTAACACTGTGCTATGAGTAACTTGAATATAGGAAGCATCTCTTCTCTTGTTTTTTAACTGGCTGTGAATCTCTGCACCATAAAGACAAAATAAATCAGTTTGACACTCTTCCTATTACTAAAACCTCCTTGAATTGATCAAAAAGTAAAGCTGCTTTCTAGATCACTTCATCTGATTAAGTAAATGAAAACATGATTTGTACTCAAATTTCCCTTATTCTGTTAATTTTCCCTCTGTTTAAAACCACAGTATTTATTTTGTGTTGGTAATTTTAAAATTAACAGTTTTTACTCTCTTAAGATATGAAAACTTTTATTTTTGTACTAGAAAGATAGGAGAATATAAAATACAATCTTGTTTCATATGTCAGTAACCATGTATATCAATCTCAGTGATTAGTAGCCACCAGGGATCCATTAATTCAAAAATTACTCTGCTTTAGTCTAAAAGAGTTGATGCATCTCTCAGGGTGTGACTCATGTTTCCAAAAATAATCAATACTCAAATAATTCATTAAATCAAAATATGGTTTGAATATGAGAGTCTGGTGAGTTCATTTTACTACCAAGATTGTGTTAATTGATCTTTCTCCTCCACCCAGGGATTTCAGTGAAAAATTGAAATATACGAGGAAAACAATAGTTTGAGTCATTAGTTTCATTAAATTTATTAATTTGAATGAATTAAGTCTAAAATCCAGTAAGTGGTGTGTAAATACAGGTGAACATAGCTGATCAGAAAAATACCTGCTTATTTACATTTATAGCCTCAAATTAGTTGAACTGACATAAATATTGTACACAAACTGTAAGACTGAATGTTGTTCTTATATTTACAGAAAGGGGGGAATTGAAATATTTTCAGAAAGTTGAAGAGTGAACTTTACTGAAAATATTGAAAATTGGGTTCAATAAGGAAAACTGAGTGATTTATAAGGAATATTGCTAAAAGACCTTTCACTTATATAAAATTTGAGGGATAAACTATGATTGTAAAAGTGCAAGAGGTTGAAATCACATGCCTTTTTTGTTTTCCATAAGTATGAATTTGTTTTCCATAAGTATGAAAACAACCTAGAATGTAATTTTTTATACATTCACAAACTGAAGTGAGCCATTATGATTAGTATTTAAAATAGAATATAAAATGTCATTGATACACACTGGTCATCTAAATCTTTTTGTTCTGAGTTTGGGATAAGACTATATCTAAAATTTTTTTCTTACACAAAAATTATACAACATTCTTTAAGGATCTTGTCTTCAAACTAGAAATAACATGAATAAAGCAGTTTTAATATAGATTTTCTCGAGGGGCAAATTATATATATATATATATATTTAATTAATGATTAAATAACATCTTTTTACATTTTTAAAATACTGTCAAACTTTTCCATATGGAATTTGTATTATTCTTATGTTACAAAATTAAATATTATTAAAAATCCAAGAATTGAAAATTTTTCTTCAGTAATCATTGCTAGTATAAATAAGTAGCAAAAGGCATCGATGATTTCTTGTATTTCCTCTACTAATTCTTTTCCCCTGTGACAGACACCATATCTCAATCACTCACTCTTTCTTCTTTCACACACAGGAGTACTTCTGACTATGTAGTTCTTTTGTCCTAAATGGTGAGAGAATAGATGTTATCTTACACTGTCCATCAGTCAACCAAATCCCTAAAGTTATAGAAGTTTCTTGTCTTCTTGACTCACCATTTCTTGGAACTATAAATACAGTAGAGATCAGTACATGTAGTTAAATAATAAACATGAATTAACTTTGTTCAGTGTACTTTGTTAATCATGTAATCAAACTAAACTTATACAGAAGGATTAAATTGTAAGTCATGTCTGACTCTGTGCGACCCCATAGACGGCAGCCCACGAGGCTCCCCTGTCTCTGGGATTCTCCAGGCAAGAATACTGGAGTGGGTTGCCATTTCCTTCTCCAATGCATGAAAGTGAAAAGTGAAAGTGAAGTCGCTCAGTCGTGTCTGACCCTCAGTGACCCCATGGACTGCAGCCTATCAGGCTCCTCTGTCCATGGGATTTTCCAGGCAAGAGTACTGGAGTGGGGTGCCATTGCCTTCTCCATACATCCACAGTGTTAACTTTTAAATAAAAATTGTATATATATATACATTTAAGTTGTGCAACATAATTTGATATACTACATCTGTAGTGTTCTGATCAACTTGCAGTTTCTTTAGGACTGGCATTAGTTCTTTAAAAAACAGGTATTATATTACTTCTACTTTTGCCTTATTTTTATTGAGTATTCTGTTTTTGAATTTGATATTTATATGATGAAGAGAAAAAAAGAGTAAGTAAGCCAGACTTCATAAATGCCTTCATGGAATTTATTTTCTACTAAGGGAGACTGACAAAAATACGGAAGTAAATGAAATTATATACTATGGAGGAAACAATAAAGGCCCTGAGCAAATAACAGGAGGGACCCACTATTTTAAATGTGATGGTTGGAGAGGCCTATCTGGGAAATGACACATAAATGACATTCTCAAGGATGAGAAACAGCTAAATGTACAGAACAGAAAGAAGTGCATTCTAGGTAAAGGGAACTACCTGGTCAGTGACCTTGAAGGGAGATGAGCTTGTCACCTTTGAAGAAATAAGTCCAGTATGGAACTGGAGCTTACTGAGCAAGGAAGAGAGTAGCCTATAGTGAGGTTTGAAAGAGAATGCGAAACGGATCCACAGAGAAGAAAACAAGCCATGGAAAGTAATTAGGTTTTAATATTTTCCTTGGTAAAATGGGAAGCTAATGAGATTTCAACCATTTTTCATTTTTAGAGCATTATGGCTAGCAAGTAGAAGAGATGATTGGAAAATGAAGAGTAGTGTTAGGAGTCTGTTGCAGTTTTTAGGGACATAGGAAAGGGTATGGTGGCCCGGCTAGCATGGTAATACTGAGATGGGGATAAGAAGATGGATTTGAGATAGCTTTTGGAAGTAGGATTATGGGATCATCTTATAATTACAGAAAAATAAATGTAGATATTCAGTATTTTGTCACTTTTTCCAAGGGACCTGAAAAAATTTTTCATTAATCCCCATAAAAATGATCTTGCTTGTAGTAGTTGATTATTGACAGCAGATAGGAAGGATGGGGTGAGAGGTCCATTCTCTACTTTAATCTGCTGAAACTATGATTTAAATCATAATAATAATACAATTTTATTATTTCAAACCATTGTGCATAGCACTGTACACTCATATTTTATCAACATGAAATTTGTTAATGCATTTTTGACACAATAACTTTACATATATAGTTGTTTTTTTTGTCAGAGTGGATGGCACAGGTGGGTGGAGAAATCTTAACAAAGCAATATAGTGATCCAAGAGAATCTATTAAAATAGAGAGCAATATTTAAAAGTTTGGCTTATGCACCAGTTTTATTCATCTTTGTTATTATCAGACTACTGTTACTGAAAAGAAAAATAGAAGTGATACTAGATATAAAATAGGCATGTTTTCACATATTTTCTATTAGCCTTCTTTCTTCTCTGCATTTTGTTAAAATGAAGAGAAATATTCAGTAAGCTTGTAAAAGACCCAGGAAATTAGATCTTAAGATGAGGGAAGAAAGTATTAGGCTCTCCACTCAACAACAGTAAATTGCATGTAACTTAGAAACTTTCCCTAACCAGTTATTGTTCATCACTGTGACTTGCCTGGAGAAGACAGTGGCACCCCACTCCAGTACTCTTGCCTGGAAAATCCCATAGAGGGAGGAGCCTCGTAGGCTGCAGTCCATGGGGTCGCTAAGAGTCGGGCACGACTGAGCGACTTCACTTTCACTTTTCACTTTCATGTATTGGGGAAGGCAATGGCAACCCACTCCAGTGTTCTTGCCTGGAGAATCCTAGGGAGGGGGAGCCTGGTGGGAGGCCGTCTATGGGGTTGCACAGAGTCAGACACGACTGAAGCGATTTAGCAGCAGCAGCAGCAGCAGCAGCAGTGAGTTGCCTACTACTACTACTAATATATGACAGCAATTGTTAAATATATAGAAGTGTAAAAAATCTTAACAGTCCTAAATACCTTGTATATATTTGGAAAATCGATACTATGGAGGTGTTTCATTTAAACATTTGTAAATATTCTTAAATGTACATATTCACACATAGTAAATCTTATACTTTAGTGTTTAGAATGTTCTGGAGAATACTATTTTATAGTGATTTCCTTTCAGTAAACATTATGAATTCTTATGAGATATACAGTTTTGATTTTCAATGATAAATATTCTAGAACTGAGTGATAATGTTTGTACTTTAAAAAGGTGTTTATCAGAGCCTACTATTTGGGCTTCCCAGGTGGCGCTAGTGGTAAAGAATGCCCCTGCTAAAGCAGGAGACTTAACAGACAGGTCTTGGATCCATGAATCAGGAAGATCCCCTGGAGGAAGAAATGGTAGTCCACTCCAGTATTCTTGCCTAGAGAATCCCATGGACACAGGAGCCTGACGGGCTACATACAGTCCATGGGGTTGCCGAGTCAGACATGACTATAGAGATTTGGCATACATATACACACTGATAGGTAGGTACTTACTATATGTAAGAATTCAAGAAGTTTTCCTTTAAGAATGTATGTCAATGTATGGCAAAACCAATACAATATTGTAAAGTAATTAGCCTCCAATTAAAATAAATAAATTTATATTAAAAAAAGAATATATTAATATAGTTTAGTGAAGAGTTTCCAGTCTCTTTGCAAGTCTAGTAGGAAAATTTTCTGTTTTCTTAAAATTAGATCCAAAATTAATTATTTTTTATAATTAGAAAAACTTTTAAAGTACATTTGTCATATGATAACATGTAAGAATACTGATGTTCAGCTCTCATATTTATGTATTGATTATTTGCAAGTAATATCTTATTTCATTAAAGTACATCTCAAAGTTAAGAAAATAAGTCACTCAGCAGCCACATCTTGAAGTATCTCCCTGTGTCAGGCATTATGTTAGGTTCTAAGATAGAATTCTACAACAGATTCTAAGCTAGATTCTACAACAGTGATTATCATACAGTCTCTATTCTTTAGGAAATCAGCCTTCTCTTTTGATGTATCCTTGAGTAATTGATAATTAATCCTTAATTGATGATTTTTATAAGATGAATTTTACAGTAAATGATATCATGAGGGAAAGAAGGAAGAGTGTAAAGTAATACTACTAACACTTTTATGTGTTTTTATTTGTAAAATTGCTTCATAGGGATCTTCTAATATTAGTTTATGGGTGGGCATATATTTTATTTAATTGCATGAAAATTAAACATAAATATGCATTGAATAAACACAACCATTCATAGAAAATATAAATATTTCAAATCTCTAATGGCTTTCCATGAACTGACATGTGGAGGCAGGTTTTGTTTAAATGATATTTGGAGAAGGCAATGGCAACCCATTCCAGTACTCTTGCCTGGAAAATCGCATGGACAGAGGAGCCTGGTAGGCTGCAGTCCATGGGGTCACAAAGAGTTGGACATGACTGAGCGACTTCACTTTCGCTTTTCACTTTTATGCTTTAGACTAGCTTTTTCTGGTGTGTTTATTTAAGGTGGATTTATTATTAAAAACTGTGATTCATGGTGAAGAAGCTAGTTTCCAGTTTCAGATAGCAGCAAACATACATCTTAATTGAGTTGTGAAGCAAGAACTGGGATGAAAGCATGTATTTTCAGTCCATGTCCTGAAAAATGCATTCAGCTACTTTCCCAGGATACTACTGTGTCCTCTAGCTATTGGCCTGTTTGATGATCTGAACTGGCTGGATATAAATGAAAAATCACCACTCTTCCTCCCATTTCATTTTATAACTTAAGTTGTAATGTTATACTTACTTTCTGATCTTAGAAGTTATAACATCTCTTTAGAAACTGAATGTTCAAGAGTTAGAATTAGTTATGAATTATTTTATTCTTGTAATGTTTGGTATCTGGATATATGGGATATTTATATACATAACTTATTTACTAATGTTAACGTACTAATAACATGACAGAATGATTATTATTTTAGGTTGATTGCTGTAATACTCATATTTGTGGTATATGAGCATTGCAAAGAGGAACACTTTTTCTTAAAATTTATTTTAATTGGATAAGTGCTTTACAATGTTGTGTTTCTGCCATACAACATAAATCAATCATAAGTATACATATGTCCCCTCCCTCTTTAACCTCCCTCCATCCCTCATTCCACCACTCTAGTTGTCACAGAACACCAGGTTGAGCTCCCTGGGGAAACACATTCTTGAAATAGTATGTAGAGTATAATATCTAGAATAAATAAAAGCATTTACACATAATTAAAAAAAATCAATATATGAAAATTTTCCTACTTATGATGATTATAATTAGATATATTTTAAGCAAATTAGTAAACAGGAAATATTTTATATATTAGGAAATAAAAATGTATTAATGTGTATTCCAAATAAGAATTATCTAGAATTGAAATGATTGCCTCCAAATATGAGTTGAAGTATATCTCAGTATCACCTTAATTTTTACTTTAAAAGACACAAATGTGTTCCATATGTTGCTGGCACATTATTATTGTAAAATAATTAAAATTAAATGTTTAATTAGAAAAACTGTGTAATGGCCAATAAATGTTATGATAAAAATTGAAACCTCAAGCAACTGAAGTTTATTATATAGTACAGAACTAAGTAGCTATAAACATTCAAAATGAAAGAAAAATAGGGATAGAAAAAATTGAATTATGGTACTGTTTTTAAAATGAACCTAATTGGTCAAGGAGTTTCTCTTGTTACATATATCTGACTATACCCTGGGTTAGACCCTTAATCTCTGCAAGTGCAGAAGTGGCCTGATGTCAGACAATGTTAGCTAAAACTCTTTTTAAAAAATTCTGAAAATTTCTTTTCACTCTCCTTCTAGATTTAAAATATACTTAGACAACATTTAAATTGTGAATGCAAGTGAAAATAATTTGTATTTGTCATTATATGTGACAGGAAAGAACTCAGCAAACTAATAGATAGCATTGTACAAAATCATACGACTTTAGTCAGTTTCTAAAAGTGAATAAAATCTATGCATTAGTCCACTGGTTAAAAGTTATAATGCCTGAACAACAACAATAACAAAACCCCAAGACTGTAATAGCCAGAACAATTTTATAACAGTACAACATTTAATGAGGAAAGTACAATATTACCTTGGCTGTTTTATATTCTGTATTTAATGAGGGAATATTCAGAAAGAGATCCTAATTTTTATCTGAAAAAGAACAATTTCAGGAGTGTATGTTGTTAGTATAGCATATTACTTAGCATGGTTTAAAAATAAATGAAAAATAACATGTTCCAAATTTATTTTTATTTTTATGATATACATAAGAGGAAAAATTGTACCTATATTATAATAACTTACTATCTTAAAATGCTATAGTAAAATAACTATTTTATAGAGAACTATAGTTCACCCTGGTTATTAAAATAACAGGTAGTTTGTTTACTTAAAATTGCATGTGTAAGAACCTTTATAATATTTACTAGTTTATGGCCAGAAATCCATGTATATGTATATGCATTATTTTTTAGGCTTTTCAAGAGCTTTATACCATAGTAAAGAAGAATTAAAATGTAATAATTTATTTTAAAGTTTAATATTCTAGAGTTTTAAATACTTGTTAAAGCTAAATGAAAAATATCCCCTAAAGTTATGAAGCCTTAAAATCAGATGAAATTGTTTGCCTGTTTTTTTTTTTTTATAAAGTTCTAAAATGCTTTTCTGTTGTAATATAGATGTAGTTATCTTTGGGTTTTTGTTTGTTCATTCTTATTTTTATTACTTATGTACACAAACTTCAGTTCTTAATCTGTATGGTTTATTTGTATATATTTTCTTATAATTCTCAATTTAGTTCAGATTAAATATATATTCACCCAAATTTTAAATGAAATATATTGAGCCTACTATGTTTTTTCACTGTGCTGGGAACAGGAAATGTAAAACTGGGTCACTTTGCCTTGAACTTCTGAGAGCAAAAGATTTAATTAATGAGGCTATTTATATTTTAGTGAATATTTGACAAAGTAATATGGATTTAGCTGTTCCATAGATAAGTTCACATCTATGAACTATTGTTTACAGAGATAAAAATATGAAAGCACAAGCCGCAGGAGACATGGGTTAAAACCCTGGGTCGAGAAGATCCCCTGGAGGAGGGCATGAAAACCCTCTCCAGTATTCTTGCCTAGAGAATCCTGTGGACAGGAGCTTGGTGGGCTATAGTCCATAGGTTTGCAAAGAGCTAGACATGACTGAAGTAGCTTAGCATGCATGCGTGCATATATCGTATTGGCCCTGGCTTTGTGTGACTACTAGAAATGAAATAAGATCTGTCCCCTTTACATTGAGGACAAAGCTGTAAAGTTGACAGTAAAATACTAGGTTGATGAAAAAGTAATTGCGGTTTGGAACCATGAATTTTAAATCATTATAACCAGGCTCAAACACATCTTATTAATCAAAATAGGAACCAGTACAGTCAACACATTTTTGCCAATGAGAAATGTTTATTCTTATAGTGTAAAAATCTGTGCTTCAGGATTCCAAGAACTCTTGGAAAGTATTTTCTATCCTGCTAGGTGTTTTCTCTGCAAAAAGTTGTTGAGATATTTGAAGTGGTAGTCGGTTGGCAAAAAGGTCAGGTGAATATGATGGATGAGGCAAAACTTAGTAGCCCAGTTTGTTGAATTTTTGAAGTGTTTATTGTGCAACATGACCTCAGGCATTGTTCTGGAGAAGAATTGGGCCCACTCTGTTGACCCAGTGCCGCCTGCAGGCATTACAGTTTTTGGTGCGTCTCATCAATTTGCTGAGCATACTTCTCAGATGTAATGGTTTTACTGGGATTCAGAAGCTGTAGTGGATCAGATCAGCAGTAGACCACCAGACAGTGACCATGACCTTTTTTTGGTACAAGTTTGTCTTTGGGAAGTGCTTTGGAGCTTCTTTGTTCAACCGCTGAGCCAGTCATCGCTGGTTGTTGTCTAAATCCACTTTCAATGCAAGTCACAGTCCAATTGAGAAATGGTTCAATGTTGTTGCATAGAATAAGATAAGACAACACTTCAAAATGATCATTTTCTTGATTTGTGATCAGCTCACAAGGCACACCACTTATCAAGCTTTTTCACCTTTTCAATTTGCTTCAATTGGCAAAGGACCGAGGAATGTTCAATGCTGAGTTCTTCAGCAACTTCTGTGGTTGTAAGAGGATCAGCTTTGATGATTGCACTCAGTTGGTCATTGTCAACTTCCAGTGGCCGGCCACTGCACTCCTCTTCTTCAGGCCCTTGTCTCCTTTGTAAGACTTCTTGAACTACCACTGCACTGTACATTTGTTAGGAGTTCCTGGACCAAGCATGTTGTTGATGTTGAGAGTTCTTGCTGCTGCTTTATGATCCATTTGAACTGGAAAAGAAAATCGCTTGAATTTACTTTTTATCTAACATCATTTCCCTAGGGTGAAATATAAAATTAAAAAATATATAAATATAAAATATGCAGCAAGCAATGTCACTAACAAAAAAATCAAGCAGAAATGTGCATTAAAATGATATATAACATAACTACATTTACTTAAGAATGTATTGCAATATCAAGCAGCAGATTCAACAATGCAGAACTGCATCAACCTAACACTAGCAATATAGTAAAGATAAAGGGAAATAATTTTAAAAATTATAACAAAAAATATTGAGTTACATATGGGAAATGAAAATGAGTCTCACATTTATTCATTCATTTTTATTATGGTTCATTATTGTAAATATATATAAGTGATAAGAGAATCTGATGGGACTGTAAATTTGTACAGCCATTATGAAAAACACTATGGAGGTAACTTAAAAACTAAAAATAGAACTACCATATGACCCAATAGTCACACCCCTGGGCATATACCCAGAGGAAACCATAATTCAAAAAGACACATGTGTTCCAAAGTGAATTGTAGCACCATTAAAATAGCCAGGACTTGGAGACAACCTAAGACGCCATCAACAAAGAAATGATTAAAGAAGATGTGGTTGTTGTTGTTGAATATTGAATATTACTCAGTTATACTCAGTATTACTTGGCCATAGAAAGGAATGAAATTGGATCACTTGTACAGATATGAATGGACCTAGAGACTACCAATGGCAACCCACTCCAGTGTTCTTGCCTGGAGAATCCCAGGGATGGGGGAGCCTGGTGGGCTGCCGTCTATGGGGTTGCATGGAGTCGGACATGACTGAAGCGACCTGGCAGCAGCAGCAGAGACTGCCATATAGAGTGAAATCAGAATGAGAAAAAGAGACACTGATATATAAATCAGTCTTATGGACTCTGTGGGAGAGGGAGAGGGAGAGGGTGGGGAGATTTGGGAGAATGGCATTGAAACATGTATAATATCATGTATGAAATGAGTCGCCAGTCCAGGTTTGATGCACGATACTTGGATGCTTGGGGCTGGTGCACTGGGATGACCCAAAGGGAGGGTATGGGGAGGGAGGAGGGAGGAGGGAGGAGGGTTCAGGATGGGGAGCACGGGTATACCTGTGGCGGATTCATTTTGATGTTTGACAAAACTAATACAATATTGTAAAGTTTAAAAATAAAATAAAAAAGAAAAAAGAAAGAGAAAAACAAATATTGTATATTAATGTATACATAAATTTAGAAAAATAAAGATGTTCTTACTTGCAAAAGGAAGGAGACACAGGTGTAGAGAACAAATGAAAGTACCCCAGTGACAGAAAGGTGGGGCAGGTGGGATGACTTGGGAGATTCGGTTTGACATATATACACTATTAATTGTGTTGCTGTTTAGTTGCTATATCATGTCTGACTTCTTTGTGACTCCATGGACTGTAGTCTGCCAGGCTCTGCTGTCAATGGGTTTCCCAGGCAAGAATGCTGGAGTGGGTTGCCATTTCCTTCTCCAGGGGATCTTCCCAACCCAGGGAAAGAACTGATGTCTCCTGCATTGTCAGGTGGGTTCTTAACCACTGAACCATCAGGGAAGCCATGCACTATTGATACTATGTATAAAATAGATAACTAATGAAAACCTACTGTATAGTTCAGGAAACTCTACAGAGTGCTCTGTGGTGACCTAAATGGGAAGGAAAGCCAAAAATATGGAGATATATGTATATGTATAGCTGATTCACTTTCCTGTAAAATCAGTTCAGTTCAGTTCAGTCGCTCAGTCATGTCCAACTCTTTGCAACCCCATGAATCGCAGCACACCAGGCTTCCCTGTCCATCATCAACTCCCGGAGTTCACTCAGACTCATATCCATCGAGTCAGTGATGCCATCCAGCCATCTCATCCTCTGTCGTCCCCTTCTAGAAACAAACAAAATATTGTGAAGCAACTATAATAAAAATTAATTAAAATGTATATAAGTAATAAGAATTAAAATGAATGACTTCTCTGGAAGCTTCAGTTTTTAAGCTACTTTGAGTTAGTTTTCTTCACTTGAAGATTGAAACTTATTCTTGTGTGTAGATAAAAATAATCCAAGGGATTGATGCCTTAGACTGGATGTAGAGTTTTTCCCCCACTCCAGTACTCTTGCCTGGAAAACCCCATGGACAGAGGAGCCTGGTAGGCTGCACTCCATGCAGTCGCGAAGAGTTGGACAGGACTGAGCGACTTCACTTTCACTTTTCACTTTCATGCATTGGAGAAGGAAATGGCAACCCACTCCAGTGTTTTTGCCTGGAGAATCCCAGGGACGAGGGAGCCTGGTGGGCTGCCGTCTATGGGGTCACACAGAGTCAGACACGACTGAAATGACTTAGCAGCAGTAGCAGCAGAGTTTTTTTTAAGTAAGTAGCACCACTTGATTTTTTCATTAAAAGTTTTGTCATATTCTTTAAGAACTAGCTTATTTAATGATGGTGGCTGCTTTTAAAGATCAGTTCAGTTCAGTCACTCAATTGTGTCTGACTGTTTGCAACCCCATGAACTGCAGCATGCCAGGCCTCCCTGTCCATCACCAACTCCCAGAGTCTACCCAAACCCATGTCCATCGAGTTGGTGATGCCATCCAACTATCTCATCCTCTGTCATCCCCTTCTCCTCCTGCCCTCAATCTTTCCCAGCATCAGGGTCTTTTCAAATGAATCAGCACTTTGCATCAAGTGGCCAAGTATTGGAGTTTCAGCTTCAACATCAGTCCTTCCAATGAACAACCAGGACTGATCTCTTTTAGGATGGACTGGTTGGATCTCCTCACAGTCCAAGGGAATCTCAAGAGTCTTCTCCAACACCACAGTTCAAAAGCATCAATTCTTCAATGCTCAGCTTTCTTTATAGTCCAACTCTCACATCCATACATGACCATTGGAAAAACCATAGCCTTGACTAGACAGATCTTGGTTGGCAAAGTAATGTCTCTGCTTTTTAATATGCTGTCAAGATTGGTCATAACTTTCCTTCCAAGGAGTGAGTGTCTTTTAATTTCATGGCTGCAATCACCATATGCAGTGATTTTGGAGCCTAGAAAAATAAAGTCAGCCACTGTTTTTACTGTTTCCTCATCTATTTCCCATGAAGTGATGGGACCAGATGCCATAATCTTAGTTTTCTGAATGTTGAGCTTTAAGCCAAATTTTTCACTCTCCTCTTTCACTTTCATCAAGAGGCTCTTTAGTTCCTCTTAACTTTCTGCCATAAGGTTGGTGTCATCTGCATATCTGAGATTATTGATATTTCTCCCAGAAATCTTGATTCCAACTTGTGCTTCTTCCAGCCCAGCATTTCTCATGATGTACTCTGCATAGAAGTTAAATAAGCAGGGTGACAGTATACAGCCTTGATGTACTCCTTTTCCTGTTTGGAACCAGTCCGTTGTTTCATGTCCAGTTTTAACTGCTGCTTCCTGACCTGCATACAGGTTTCTCAAGAGGCAGGTCAGGTGGTCTGGTATTCCCATCTTTTTCAGAATTTTCCATACTTTATTGTGATCCACACAGTCAAAGGCTTTGGCTTAGTCAATAAAGCAGAAATAGATGTTTTTTTGAAACTGTCTTGCTTTTTCGATGATCCAAGGATGTTGGCAATTTGATCTCTGGTTCCTCTGCCTTTTCTAAAACCAGATTGAACATCTGGAAGTGCACGGTTCACATATTGCTGAAGCCTGGCTTGGAGAATTTTAAGCATTACTTTACTAGCATGTGAGATGAGTGCAATTGTGTGGTAGTTTGAGCATTCTTTTGCATTGCCTTTCTTTGGGATTGGAATGAAAACTGACCTTTTCCAGTCCTGTGGCCACTGCTGAATTTTCCAAATGTGCTGGCATATTGAGTGCAGCACTCTCACAGCGTCATCTTTCAGGATTTCAAATAGCTCAACTGGAATTCCATCACCTCCACTAGCTTTGTTTGTTGTGATGCTTCCCAAGGCCCACTTGACTTCACATTCCAGCATGTATGACTGTAGATGAGTGATCACACCATTGTGATTATCTGGGTCGTGAAGATCTTTTTTGTACAGTTCTTCTGTGTATTCCTGCCATGTCTTCTTAATATCTTCTGCTTCGGTTAGGTCCCTACTATTTCTGTCCTTTATTGAGCCCATCTGTGCATGAAATGTTCCATTGGTATCTCAAATTTTCTTGAAGTGATCTCTAGTCTTTCTCATTCTTTTAAAGATAAACAGCATAAAAACTATAACAACACAAAATCTTATGGTTTTGTGGATTATATCTGGTTTTGTTTGCTGATTGTTTTATCTTTAGATAATGGTAAAATTGTAAACCCTGTATGATTTATATTACATGCAATTTAAAGTTGAAAAATATTTTAGTTTCCTGTAATCTGAAGTTCTCATTTTATTGTTATTTTCTCATCCCTACCTCTATTAAATATTGGCTTTTAGAGGTGTTTCACAAGTTGGAAATTGATAGTATTCTTTAATGTTTTTCTTGAGAAATTAAATTACTATTTGATTTATCTGTATTTTATATTTGATAAATGTGCCTGCAGAGGAATATAGGGATAGAAATTTCTGCCACAACTGGGTATTTTTAAACAGAGAAAAACCAATAGCAGATTGTCCATGATTAACTGTTGACATTTAAATTCGTACATTTAGAATGTCAAAAAGCACTGAAACTGTCAATTTAGTGTCTAAATTATAATAATATTATTTTCAAATCCAAAATTTTATGATTCTCATCCTTCCTTCAACATAGAGATATATTTAAAATAAGTTGAAATAATTGAAGATCTTTTGACAAATTTAACTTTTAATAATTGGTTAACTGAAAAACTACAGATCTGTGGAAAGCTTAATAAATTATTCATATCTTTGTGTGCATCTAGGTTTGTTGTTGTTGCTATGATTATTAGTATAATACCTTAGTGCTGGCATTATTTCTAACTCATGAAAATAAGTGTCTTTATAAAGGTATATTATGATTGGATTCATGTAGCCCTCTTTTAATCATTATAAAATACCTGGAATATGGTGGTGTAGTGCTATATCATAAAAATTATTTTAATCTGTGCCAGAGTATATCATAAGTCTTTAAAGTATTTTCTTTCATGGAAGGTGATTTGTCTAAGCTGTGATAATCTGAGTTGTTTTCAGGCTATATTATGGTGATGATATTTTTTGAGATTTGATATCTTAATTGTAAAAGATTATGATTTCAAATATGCACTACCACACATAAGCCACATTTATTATGGTATAGCTGCTATTTTGTAAATGCACACTTGCTTGGAAGCTCTGCTTCTAATGTGCATCAGATTAGGGGAAGCTTAAATAGTACCTCTAAAAGTAAGGAAAAAGCTACATATTTTCTTTTTAATATACACTATTGTCCAGATCTAAGATTATCCTGTTTATTAAGTTGCTCTCAACTACTGATATAAAAATTTGGACTTAATTTTCTTCCAGTGCAAAATTATGGAATATTTCATGCAAATAGACTATTTTTAATTTACCTCCTTTGCTGCTAAGTCGCTTCAGTCGTGTCTGACTCTGTGCAACCCCATAGACAGCAGCCCACTAGGCTCCCCTGGCCCTGGGATTCTTCAGGCAAGAATACTGAAGTGGGTTGCCATTTCCTTCTCCAATGCATGAAAGTAAAAAGTGAAAGTGAAGTCGCTCAGTCCTGTCCGACTCTTCGCAACCCCATGGACTGCAGCCTACCAGGCTCCTCCGTCCATGGGATTTTCCAGGCAGGAGTACTGGAGTGGGGTGCCATTGCCTTCTCCGTTACCTCCTTTAGTTAGTCTTAAATAGGTATGATAATAATTTTATTTTATGTGTAAGTTCTTGATATACTGTTTATGTGTGTCATGTTAATTTCAAGTATTTTTCCCCAAGTTACCTTTTTTTGTTGTTGTTCAGTTGTGTCTGACTCTTTGTGGCCTCATGGCCTGCAGTACTCACTTCCCTGTCCTTCACAATCTCCCAGAGCTTGCTCAAACTCATGTCCATCAAGTCAGTGATGCCATCCAACTATCTCATCATCTGTAGTCCCCTTCTCCTGCCTTCAACATTCCCTAGAATCATGGGCTTTTCTAATGAATCAGTTCTTCACACCAGGTGGCCAAAGTATTGGAGCTTTAGCTTCAGCATCAGCCCTTCCAATGAATATTCAGAATTGATTTCCTTTAGGATTGACTGGTTTGATCTCCTTGCCATCGAAGGACTCTCAGGAGTCTTCACCACCACCACAGTTCGGAAGTGTCAATTCTTCAGCACTCAGCCTTCTTAATGGTCCAACTCTCACATCCATACATGACTACTGGAAAACCCATAGCTTTGACTAGATGGACGTTTGTCGGCAAACTAGTTTCTCTGCTTTTTAGTATGTTGTCTAGGTTGGTCACAGTTTTTCTTCGAAGGAGCAAGTATCTTTTAATTTCATGGCTGCAGTCACCATCTGCAGTGATTTTTTTAAATTAATTCTTCTATATTAAGACTGGCTTCAGCTTCCAAATTTTTCCACTTACCATTTTTCCCTTCTAGTATTTGCTTCTGATAACATTCATACATTGAACAATAGGCAGTTGGGAAGCAAATACCCATTTATCAATCATTGTAATAGTGCTTTACATACCAGTGATAACTCCCTGCCTAGATGTCAGTTATAAAATTACAGCTATGGAACTTATGTTGAAGTGGGATTTTCTTACCTTCCAATTTAAATCTAAATCCTCCAAAATCTACTTATTCACAGGAACAAGAGTGGCTGATGCCTGTGTAGTTATAGGTGGGTAGAAGAGGGAGAGGAAAAGATAGGCTCAAGGTATAGGGATATTTACATCATTTATTATGCAATGAGGATGACAAAAAAGGGATTGCCCAAGACTCTATGGCAGGTGTGACTTTACCTTGGATCCACACACCTACAAAATCTGATTTTGTGTGACTTGGAAAAACTCCTTGAGTTGAAAGCTCAAAAACAGTTGAAAGGGGGTTGAGAATTTGAGTAAGAATTTAGGCTGAATATCTGGCTGCAATCAAGGAAATTTCCTTCTCCAGTTCTCATTTCTCAACACTTAATATTTTTGGAGAAGTCCATAATTTTATGGAAGGATGTCTATTACTCTTTTTCTTAGTTAATTTTTAGGTTTTTAATGGATAAAGAATTTTTGCACATCTTATTTAACTATATTTTCTAGATGTGTTACTGCTTCATGTTAATTAATACATGATGCCTTAGGGTACTATGACAACAAACATTTCTTTTGAAGATGTAAAGTGTTCTAGAAAGCAGTTAAACAGAATGTTGAAAAAATATTCACAGACTTAGATCTATTAATTCTACTTTTATGAGTTTAAATTCTAGGGGAATGCATGGATAAAGACAGGCCAGAATTTATATAGGGATCTTCATCTTGGCCTTATTTATAAAACTGAAGAATTGGCATCAAAGTCAATGCCCCCCAATAGGAACATCTTCATTGAGACATAACTTCTTTATTTGCATGAGGACATGTGTATCAACAGGAGTCCAAAATCTCTCTATGTGAAATGGTGGAAATGTTTGCTACTGAGAGAGAACATAAGAGAGATGTTAGGAGAATAAAGAAAGAAGGCTTTGCAGTAGGAACAGTCTGATGGAGATTCCAGGATTAATTTGGAATACCCAAAAGGATGGTTTAAAAATGATGGTCTGTTCTATTTGAAATCATTTGCATGAATGAAATGTTAACCATTTCCTCTATCTTTACCTCCAACATTTTATCAGGTATATTAATGTCCAGAAAAACAAGAATAGAAAATATGAATAAAAATTATCTGAGTAAAGACCAGTTGAGCCCCACAACAATAACAAAAAAATCCTGAAAAGATCAGATTTTTCAGAGTTTAGCTATTCATCTATGTAGGGTTCTGCAGAATCTTTGCCTTGTCTTGTAGGCTGTTCAGAACTGCAGCTAGGTTGGGAATTCCCTTCTCATCTGGTCCTAAAATGAGTTTCTGATCCCTTCAGTGGGAGCAACATTGATCTTCTAACATGATAGCATTCCCATGTAAAATTTACAGATGGTAAAGAATTAGAAAAGAAAAAGAAAAGAAAAGCTACCAGTGTGTCCACTGTGTATTCTGTTTCTCTTATCAGGAGCACAGGTCAAATAGATGGATTTTAGAGGGAAAGGGGTAATTTTAGCAATATGGAATCTTGTTTCATATGCTCTAAATGTACTAGCTTCATTTTCATTTTTATGAATGCCTAGAATAGCTGTGTTTTGTTCATGGCAGTGAGTTCTGAAGTCAGGGATTTCTTCATAGTTTCTAGCCACGATGAAAATGGGAGACTGTTTTAGTAAAAGTGAAGGAGCAGGACTCTGTCTGCCTCCCTCTCCTTTTTCCTGGATGACACACACTGCCTCATTCCCCAGCACCTCCATAGCTCAATCATGCTGTGCTTTCCAATACATTAAGTGACAGCTACCAATCCTAGACTCCCATTGCAGCCTGATACCTGGCTAAGAGCTGAATTTACACCATCCTTGGTATTTAGCAACTAGAGGATTAATTTTGATCATATACTATTGCTGACAAATGAATCTCCAGTGGGGGTCTATTATGAATGGCAACATTTTCAGATTTGGAAAAACTGCTAAAAATAATGGTCACTCATACAAACTGGTTGAGGTCACTAGGGTCAGGACATCTTCTCATAAGCAAATCTTCAGACTCAGTTTATATTTACTGGCTGTGTTTTAGAGATTGGAAGCTATCACTGCCCAATGTTATAATGATTATAAAAGAGGGCATACTGTGGGACACAGCCCACTTTATTTTGGACTAAAAAGTGTTATCTGTTAATTAAGAATATTTTTGCTTTAAAGTTATAAAAATATCAGTGTAAGGGATGGGATAATCCATTTCATATTTGGCAAATTTATGATGGGGGGAAAATAAGTTCACATAGTACAAAGAGGAAGAAATATAATGAAATACAGTCATCATCTTTTACTTCAGGGAGTTTAGTTCCTATCATAATCTGTGTTTTCAAGCACTGTATAATGCTCCTTTTCCAATAAAATCATACTAGAAGTAGCTGGATTAGGAGTTTGCTTTTCAAAAGTGATCAAAAGAAAATAGGTGAGGTCATTTGCTTTCTCTGCTATTCTTGAGAAATATTGATATTTTAAAAATATTTTTGTATTAAAAAATTAATGTGTACTTAAAACCATATACTTGAAACTAAGTATATGGCAACCCATGGGGGTATGAGAGCCATCTTCCAGTCTCATGTGGAAATAGAGGTAGCGTCTGCTTCCTGTCCTCTTGTGCTTTTCAACATTCTGATTTGATGACTAAAATCTTTCTATTAAATGCTTACATATGACATGGAATATATTTGACATAAATATTGTATATTAAGCTTGAGTTGTATTTTATTAAAAGTTTAAAATAGCTTACTTAGCTATTACTGTGGTTCTTACAGTCTTTTAGCAGTTATTTCCACTCTGACCTAGTGCTTATTACCTGTCTATACAAACACACACACAGACACATGCAGTCTGAAACACTATGTTATTTGCTCTGTAATTTTTTTTCCCACTATTGTGTAGTGATTCACATAATTCCAAGTATTCCATTTTAGTGCTATAATGAATAAAACTATAAATTTAAAGTATGTGTACATTTTACTTTTTTCTACTCTATTTAGGGTCATATTACATCAAGTATTTCAAATATAACTTGCTTGAGGCTGTAGTTTTTAGGAAAATCAGCTCTCATAATATAGTTCAAGTATTTTGAAAAGTTTTCAAGACATTAATGTAGAGGAACAGTATTTAAATTCAATATCTTTTAAAATTTAAAATTTTATTGATATATATTGATATAAATTGATATATATTGATATATATTGATATAAATAAAATTGAATTTAAATACTGTTCCTCTACATTAATGTCTTGAAAACTTTTCAAAATACTTGAACTATATTATTTTAAAATATTGATAATGTTTTTTAAAAGAATGGGAGACTTATTTGGAAAAAATATCTTAAAAAGAATTTCTTTCTCTGGGTTATAATGCTTTCTAAATTAGGATTTAATAGTTGTGGCATTAAGTGATAGTGCCAATTTTACTCTCATTTTCTTTATAAATTATTTTAGTGGTTGTAAGGCCCATTAGTTGGTGATGGACAGAGGGGCCTGGTGTGCTGTGATTCATGGGGTTGCAAAGAGTCAGACATGACTGAGCCACTGAACTGAACTGAACTGAAGGCCCATTATTGTGTGCTTTTGCTTATATGTTTATTGTCTATTTGTCCGGATATGTTTAAACTGCTGGTTAGGCACCGTACAAGCAGTCTTGATTAATGAGCAATAATGGCTACTTCAGTATTTAATGATAAGCTGTACAATTTGAGTCTTTAGTCCAACTCTCCTCCTTTTGCACTGCTTGTGATTTAGGCTCATTCCAGATCAAACATAGCAACCATCACATCTTAGTGTCTATAAGAATAGCTGAGAATTTTTTTCAATTTGACAAATTGCTGAGCCTCACTGCCAAAGAGCTGGATTTAGTGTATTGAAGATAGTGTTTAGGACTTGCCATTTTAGATAAGCACTCTACTAAATGTATATGCAGATGGTTTGAGAAACTCTGACTTAGAGATCTCTATCTGTATTCATTCTAGTTCTTGGTTTGCACCAAATAGGATTGAAAGCTAGCTAAAGTAAACAAAAGAAATTTATAAGAAATTGGATGTTTTATAAATAAAAATTGGATTTACAATATAAATGTTTGATTTAAAGACATTGAATAAGATGATTCCACAGAATTGAAGAGACTTCTACAGAACCAGCTTTAACAAAGAGTAGGAATCAGGGCAGCATCTGGGATCTAACAGCATAAATTAATCATCAGTCTCGTTGGGCTGAATTAATTTCAACATTTTTCCCCTATAATTGTATTACTCAGCTAAAAATATCAGTTCTGCAAGAGTGAGTCTGAATGACCTAGATTGAGTTATGAACCTCTGCAACATAGAAGGAGTAGGAGCTCATGATTGACAACCTTACCATGACTGGACACTATGGGGACAAGTAATTTCTTAAAAATGCTGTCACTAAAGTTAGTGGAATGGATAATGGTTGTCCAGAACCTAACACATGTCTAAACACTGATAGTATAATATAATTATCAAAATAACTTATAATTTCAGCCCTTCAACTAAGAGCTAAATTATGAAATGAATATGACTTTGTATAATTAGAGTCTATAGAGTCTCCCAGTTCAGCCCAGGGGAGTTAAGCATCATTTTACTACTACCCTCAATAGAATATTACAAATTTAGGAGATGTATTGTAATAGAATCATGAAGCTCATCTCTTGAAAGGACAGTGTATATTTGCTTTTACTCAAGTACAATTTGAAATATTCCTTGTTAGGATAAATCTTCTATCCTGCAGTGTAGAAGGTAAGGAAGCAATATAGGTGGCTTGAATTAACCTTTCATTTACAAGAAATTTGACTTTTACCAAGTGGCTTAAGCTATGTCCAAAATTTCAGTGCATTCAAAATATTGTACAATATTCTGGTCATTACCATGTATCTGGTTTACAGGAAAACACTTGTGACACAAAATACTGTGCCAATACTGATCCAGCTTCCATACACAATTATTGTGCTTTTAAAAATAAACCAATTCCTAAACTAAGAAACAAAATTGATATGACTCTTCAGTTCAGTTCAGTTGCTCACTCATGTCTGACTCTTTGTGACCCCATGGCCTGAGACATGCGAGGCCTCCCTGTCCATCACCAACTCTTGGAGTTTACACAAACTCATGTTCATCGAGTAGGTGATGCCATCCAACCATCTCATCCTCTGTCATCCCCCTCTCCTCCTGCCCTCAATCTTCCCCAGCATCACGGTCTTTTCAAATGAGTCAGTGTTTTGCATCAGGTGGCCAAAGTATTGAAGTTTCAGCTTCAACATCAGTCCTTCCAATGAATATTCAGGACTGGTTTCCTTTAGGATGGACTGGTTGGATCTTCTTGCAGTCCAAGGGACTTTCAAGAGTCTTCTCCAACACCACAGTTCAAAAGCATCAATTCTTTGGCACTCAGCTTTCTTTATAGTCCAACTCTCACATCCATACATGACTACTGGAAAAACCATAGCCTTGACTAGATGGACCTTTGTTGACAATGTAATGTCTCTGATTTTTAATATACTGTCTAGGTTGGTCATAATTTTTCTCCCAAGGAGTAAGCGTCTTTTAATTTCATGGCTGCAATCACTATCTGCAGTGATTATGGAGTCCCCCCAAAATAAAGTCTGCCACTGTTTCCCCATCTATTTGCCATGACGTGGTGGTACTAGATGCCATGATCTTTGTTTTCTGAATGTTGAGCTTTAAGCCAACTTTTCACTCTCCTCTTTCACCTTCATCAAGAGGCTCTTTAGTTCTTCACTTTCTGCCATAAGGGTGGTGTCATCTGCACATCTGAGGTTATTGATATTTCTCCTGGTAATCTTGATCCCAGCTTGGCCTTCATCCAGCCCAGCGTTTCTCATGATGAATTCTGCATATAAGTTAAATAAGCAGGGTGACAATATACAGCCTTGACATACTCCTTTTCCTAGTTGGAACCAGTATGTTGTTCCATGTCCAGTTCTAACTGTTGCTTCCTGACCTACATACAGATTTCTCAAGAAGCAGTTCAGGTGATCTGGTATTACTGTCTCTTTCAGAATTCTCCACAGTGTATTGTGATCCACCTATGTGATATGACTTTAAATAAACCTTATATTTTAAAAATATAATAGCAAATGACATTTTAATGGGCTTGGAATTTTAAGATTTCCATTGGTTCATTGTAAAGTGATTACATATCTATAGGTCAGGTTCTCAGAAATATCTGTCCAAATGCAGCATAAATATTCTGAGTTTTTGAGTGATTACTCTTTTCTAGGCACCACTCTAAATACTTCAATGTATTCAATTATGTGATCTTCATAACACCCCATAAAGTTAACATTATTTTCATCTCCATTTTATAGGTGAGGATATCAGGAGACAGAATAGGTTAAGCACCTTGGCACAATGTTAAAGACTAAGAATGTTATGGATTCAGTTGTGTTCCCTCTTCCCTCCCCCACAAATTCCTATGTTTAAGTCCTAGTCCCCAGTACCTGAGAATATGACTTTTTGAGAAATGAGGTTGTCACAGATGTAATTGGCTAATATTATGTCCTACTGAAGTAGTGAAAGTAAAAGTGTTTTTCGCTCGGTTGTAGCTCACTCTTTGCAACCCTGTGGACTATAGCCCAACAGGCTCATCTGTCCATGGAATTCTTTAGGCAAGAATACTAGAGTAGATAGCCATTCCCTTCTCCAGGGGATCTTCCTGACCCAGGAATTGAACCAGGTTTTCTATACTGCAGCCAGGTTCTGTACTATCTGAGCCACCAGTGAATAGGGTGGGCCCCTGATCCAACATGATTGATGTCCTGATTAAAAGAGGGAAATTTGGAGATAGACATGAGTACAGGGAGAAGGCCATGTGAGATGGAAGCAGATATTGCAGTTATGCATCTGCAAGCCAAGGAACCCCACAGATGGCCAGCAAACTACCTTAAGCTAGGACAGAATCATGAAGCAGACAGTTCTTGGAAGGAACCAACCCCGGATGACTGCTTCCTCTCTATAGATTTCTAGCTCCTAAAACCCCTAAAAGAGTAAACTTCTATTGCTCTAAGCCACCCAGTTGTGGTACTTTGTTATGGCAATGCTAAGAAACTAACATACAGGGTTAGGATTTGGATTTAGACATTATAGCTCCAAACATTACATTCTTAAACAACACACTGTGTTGTTTTCCTACAGATAAGATAATTGAATAAATACATTATAGATCTAGACTAGGAAAGCTAATCCAAAATAAGAGAGCTAGTAGCACTTTTCCAGAGCCTCATATGACTCTTTGTAAGGACACTGAGAAAGGTACTTACAGTGTTATTTTCCTTCAAAACTGACAGAAACAAAATATAAATAGAATAACTATGACTAAATATGTTTGGAAAAGATCACAATCTGAGAATTTAACCACAAGTTATACATTAGTATAAATGAACTTTATTTTAAAAAAAGTGTTTCCTTTAATAAATCTCTAGAGAAAGATGGAAAAACAAGGAACATCTCTGCAGCAACTATTTGCTGATGATTACTATGTGTGTTTCAGTTCATATAGAGTATAATTTTTACAACCCAGGCCTTGACTACTAGTGAATTCAATGGGAAAAGATGTAGAAAAGTGATTCCTAGTCCAAACAGGGAAGCTTGGCATGCTGCAGTCTGTGGGGTCGTGAAGAGTCGAACACAGCTTGGGGACTGAACATCAACATTACACAAAGACTGTAATGGAGAATCTGCGTGGTCTTCTGCCCATAGTTTTTTCTAATTAAAACAAACAGCTGTGGAATTAAGGGAAAGTCATGCATAAAGTAGGCTGCTTCTATTCAAAAACAAATGTAGTGAAAAGCAAAAGGAGAGTTAGAAGTAAGTTATTGTTGCTCAGTCGCTAAGTTGTGTCCAACTCTTTGCAACCCTTTGAACTGTAGTACACCAGGCTTCTCTGTCCATCACTATCTCCTTGTTGCTGTTCAGTTGCTTGTTCATGTCTGATTTTTTGGGATCCCATGGACTGACGTACACCAGGCTTCCCTGTCCTTCACCACCTCCCAGAGCTTACTCAAACTCATGTCCATTGAGCTGGTGATGCCATCCAACCATCTCTTCCTTTTCCTTCTCCTCTTGCCTTCAGTCTTTCCCAGCATCAGGGTCTTTTCCAATGAGTAAGTTTTTTGCATTATGTGGCCAAAGTGTTGGACCTCCAGCTTCAGCACCAGTTCTTCCAATGAATATTCAGGGTTGATTTCCTTTAGGATTGACTGGTTTGATCTCCTTGCTGTCCAAAGGGCTCTCAGGAGTCTTCTGCAGCATCACAATTTGAAAGCATCAGTTCTTCCGCACCCAGCCTTCTTTATGGTCCAGCTGTCACATCCATATGTCACTACTGGGAGAAAACCAGAGCTTTGACTATATGGACCTTTGTTGGCAAAGTGATGCCTCTGCTTTTTAAAGTGCTGTCTAGGATTTTACATAGCTATTCTTCCAAGGAGCTAGAGTCGTTTAATTTCATGGCTGCAGTTACTGTCCACATTGATTTTGGAGCCCAAGAAAATTAAATCTGACACTGTTTCCACATTTTTCCCACTTATTTGCCATGAAGTGATAGGACCAGATGCCATGATCTTAGGTTTTTGAATAAGAAGTAAGTAGGAAGTTCTTAAAATGTATATTTATATTTTAGGTCTGAAACATTAGAGACAATAATGAAAACCTTGGGATGCCAGAGTTGCTCTAAATTGTCAAAAATTAGGCAGGTAAAAGCCTAGAAACCCTGAATGTTTTCATTCCAGCTCTAAGAAGAGATTAAATATAAGTTAAGGAGAGGTTTCTGCTTGGACTTCATAGAGGGAATAATTGGTGATCTATAAAGGAGATATATTTTCCTGTTAAGATTTGGTGAGATGTTTGATTTGTATATCATTGTATTTCTTTAATTTTACTCTGTTCAGTGCTGCATAATCAAATAAGCCTGGGACTGAATCCTAGTCCAATGGTTTATTAAGAAAGAATTTCTTGAAAATTGGCTACTATCTTAACCTTGCTTTACTTATTATAATGGTTAAAGAGTGACTATTCAGTTTTACTTTGAGAATTTATAATGGAATCTATCTGTCTGTGCCTGGCCACACAGCAACATTCACAATAATATAGCAGTTAATATTAATGTTACCCTGCTTGTTTAACTTATATGCAGAGTATATCATGAGAAACTCTGGGCTGGAAGAAGCACAAGCTGGAATCAAGATTGCTGGGAGAAATATCAATAACCTCAGATATGCAGCTGACACCACCCTTATGGCAGAAAGTGAAGAGGAATTAAAAAGCCATTCGAATCATAGGGGTCCCAGAAGAAGAAGACAAAAAGAAAGACCATGAGAAAATACTTGAGGAGATAATAGTTGAAAACTTCCCTAAAATGGGGAAGGAAATAATCACCCAAGTCCAAGAAACCCAGAGAGTCCCAAACAGGATAAACCAAAGGCGAAACATCCCAAGACACATATTAATCAAATTAACAAAGATCAAACACAAAGAACAAATATTAAAAGCAGCAAGGGAAAAACAACAAATAACACACAAGGGAATACCCATAAGGATAACAGCTGATCTTTCAATAGAAACTCTTCAAGCCAGGAGGGAATGGCAAGACATACTTAAAATGATGAAAGAAAATAACCTACAGCCCAGATTATTGTACCCAGCAAAGATCTCATTCATGTATGAAGGAGAAATCAAAAGCTTTTCAGACAAGCAAAAGCTGAGAGAATTCTGCACCACCAAACCAGCTCTCCAACAAATACTAAAGGATATTCTCTAGACAGGAAACACAAAAACGGTGTATAAATTCGAACCCAAAACAATAAAGTAAATGGCAACGGGATCATACTTATCAGTAATTACCTTAAACGTAAATGGGTTGAATGCCCCAACCAAAAGACAAACACTGGCTGAATGGATACAAAAACAAGACCCCTACATATGCTGTCTACAAGAGACCCACCTCAAAACAGGGGACACATACAGACTGAAAGTGAAGGGCTGGAAAAAGATTTTCCATGCAAATAGGGACCAAAAGAAAGCAGGAGTAGCAATACTCATATCAGATAAAATAGACTTTAAAACAAAGGCTGTGAAAAGAGACAAAGAAGGTCACTACATAATGATCAAAGGATCAATCCAAGAAGAAGATATAACAATTATAAATATATATGCACCCAACACGGAAGCACCGCAGTATGTAAGACAAATGCTAACAAGTGTGAAAGGAGAAATTAACAATAACACAATAATAGTGGGAGACTTTAATACCCCACTCACACCTATGGATAGATCAACTAAACAGAAAATTAACAAGGAAACACAAACTTTAAATGATACAATAGACCAGTTAGACCTAATTGGTATCTATAGGACATTTCATCCCCAAACAATGAATTTCACCTTCTTCTCAAGTGCACATGGAACCTTCTCCAGGATAGATCACATCCTGGGCCATAAAGCTAGCCTTGGTAAATTCAAAAAAATAGAAATCATTCCAAGCATCTTTTCTGACCACAATGCAGTAAGATTAGATCTCAATTACAGAAGAAAAACTATTAAAAATTCCAACATATGGAGGCTGAACAACATGCTGCTGAATAACCAACAAATCACAGAAGAAATCAAAACAGAAATCAAAATTTGCATAGAAACGAATGAAAATGAAAACACAACAACCCAAAACCTGTGGGACATGGTAAAAGCAGTCCTAAGGGGAAAGTTCATAGCAATACAGGCACACCTCAAGAAACAAGAAAAAAGTCAAGTAAATAAACTAACTCTACACCTAAAGCAACTAAAAAAGGAAGAAATGAAGAACCCCAGGGTTAGTAGAAGGAAAGAAATCTTAAAACTTAGAGCAGAAATAAATGCAAAATAAACAAAAGAGATCATAGCAAAAATCAACAAAACCAAAAGCTGGTTTTTTGAAAGGATAAATAAAATTGACAAACCATTAGCCAGACTCATCAAGAAACAAAGGGAGAAAAATTAAATCAATAAAATTAGAAATGAAAATGGAGAGATCACAACAGACAACACAGAAATACAAAGGATAAGAGACTACTATCAACAATTATATGCCAATAAAATGGACAACGTGGAAGAAATGGACAAATTCTTAGCAAAGTACAAATTTCCAAAACTCGACCAGGAAGAAATAGAAAATCTTAACAGACCCATCACAAGCACGGAAATTGAAACTGTAATCAAAAATCTAATACAGTTATGTAAAGTTTAAAAATAAAATAAAATTTAAAAAAATAAAAAAATAAACGGTGAAAAAAAAAAAAAAAAAATCTTCCAGCAAACAAAAGCCCAGGTCCAGACGGCTTCACAGCTGAATTCTACCAAAAATTTAGAGAAGAGCTAACACCTATCCTGCTCAAACTCTTCCAGAAAATTGCAGAGGATGGTAAACTTCCAAACTCATTCTATGAGGCCACCATCACCCTAATACCAAAACCTGACAAAGATCCCACAAAAAAAGAAAACTACAGGCCAATATCACTGATGAACATAGATGCAAAAATCCTTAACAAAATTCTAGCAATCAGAATCCAACAACACATTAAAAAGATCATACACCATGACCAAGTGGGCTTTATCCCAGGGATGCAAGGATTCTTCAATATCCGCAAATCAATCAATGTAATACACCACATTAACAAATTGAAAAATAAAAACCATTTGATTATCTCAATAGATGCAGAGAAAGCCTTTGACAAAATTCAACATCCATTTATGATCAAAACTCTCCAGAAAGCAGGAATAGAAGGAACATACCTCAACATAATCAAAGCTATATATGACAAACCCACAGCAAACATTATCCTCAATGGTGAAAAATTGAAAGCATTTCCTCTAAAGTCAGGAACAAGACAAGGGTGCCCACTTTCACCACTACTATTCAACATAGTTTTGGAAGTTTTGGCCACAGCAATCAGAGCAGAAAAAGAAATAAAAGGAATCCAAATTGGAAAAGAAGAAGTAAAGCTCTCACTGTTTGCAGATGACATGATCCTCTACATAGAAAACCCTAAAGACTCCACCAGAAAATTACTAGAACTAATCAATGACTATAGTAAAATTGCAGGATATAAAATCAACACCCAGAAATCCCTTGCATTCCTATACACTAATAATGAGAAAACAGAAAGAGAAATTAAGGAAAGAATTCCATTCACCATTGCAACGGAAAGAATAAAATACTTAGGAATATATCTACCTAAAGAAACTAAAGACCTATATATAGAAAACTATAACACTCTGGTGAAAGAAATCAAAGAGGACACTAATAGATGGAGAAATATACCATGTTCATGGATTGGAAGAATCAATTAGTGAAAATGAGTATACTACCCAAAGCAATTTATAGATTCAATGCAATCCCTATCTAGCTACCAACAGTATTCTTCACAGAGCTAGAACAAATAATTTCACAATTTGTATGTAAATACAAAAAACCTCGAATAGCCAAAGCGATCTTGAGAAGGAAGAATGGAACTGGAGGAATCAACCTACCTGACTTCAGGCTCTACTACAAAGCCACAGTTATCAAGACAGTATGGTACTGGCACAAAGACAGAAATATAGATCAATGGAACAAAATAGAAAGCCCAGAGATAAATCCACACACACATGGACACCTTATCTTTGACAAAGGAGGCAAGAATATACAATGGATTAAAGGCAATCTCTTTAATAAGTGGTGCTGGGAAAACTGGTCAACCACTTGTAAAAGAATGAAACTAGAACACTTTCTAACACCATACACAAAAATAAACTCAAAATGGATTAAAGATCTCAACCTAAGACCAGAAACTATAAAACTCCTAGAGGAGAACATAGGCAAAACACTCTCTGACATACATCACAGCAGGATCCTCTATGACCCACCTCCCAGAATATTGGAAATAAAAGCAAAAATAAACACATGGGACCTAATTAACCTTAAAAGCTTCTGCACATCAAAGGAAACTATTAGCAAGGTGAAAAGACAGCCTTCAGAATGGGAGAAGATAATAGCAAATGAAGCAACTGACAAACAACTAATCTCGAGAATATACAAGCAACTCCTACAGCTCAACTCCAGAAAAATAAATGACCCAATCAAAAAATGGGCCAAAGAACTAAATAGACATTTCTCCAAAGAAGACATACAGATGGCTAACAAACACATGAAAAGATGCTCAACATCACTCATTATCAGAGAAATGCAAATCAAAACCACCATGAGGTACCATTTCACACCAGTCAGAATGGCTGCGATCCAAAAGTCTACAAGTAATAAATGCTGGAGAGGGTGTGGAGAAAAGGGAACCCTCTTACACTGTTGGTGGGAATGCAAACTAGTACAGCCACTATGGAGAACAGTGTGGAGATTCCTTAAAAAACTGGAAATAGACCTGCCTTATGATCCAGCAATCCCACTGCTGGGCATACACACTGAGGAAACCAGAAGGGAAAGAGACACGTGTACCCCAGTGTTCATCGCAGCACTGTTTTTAATAGCCAGGACATGGAAGCAACCTAGATGTCCATCAGCAGATGAATGGATAAGAAAGCTATGGTACATATACACAATGGAATATTACTCAGCCATTAAAAAGAATACATTTGAATCAGTTCTAATGAGGTGGATGAAACTGGAGCCTATTATACAGAGTGAAGTAAGCCAGAAAGAAAAACACCAATACAGTATACTAACGCATATATATGGAATTTAGAAAGATGGTAACAATAACCCTGTGTACAAGACAGCAAAAGAGACACTGATGTATAGAACAGTCTTATGGACTCTGTGGGAGAGGGAGAGGGTGGGAAGATTTGGGAGAATGGCATTGAAGCATGTAAAATATCATATATGAAACGAGTCGCCAGTCCAGGTTCGATGCACGATACTGGATGCTTGGGGCTGATGCACTGGGACGACCCAGAGGGATGGTATGGAGAGGGAGGAGGGAGGAGTGTTCAGGATGGGGAACACATGTATACCTGTGGCGGATTCATTTTGATATTTGGCAAAACTAATACAATTATGTAAAGTTTAAAAATAAAATAAAATTAAAAAAAAGTGAAAGTGGAGAGTGAAAAAGTTGGCTTAAAGCTCAACATTCAGAACACGAAGATCATGGCATCTGGTCCCATCACTTCATGAGAAATAGATGGGGAAACAGTGGAAACAGTGTCAGACTTTATTTTTGGGGGCTTGAAAATCACTGCAGATGGTGATAGCAGCCATGAAATTAAAAGACGCTTACTCCTTGGAAGGAAAGTTATGACCAACCTAGATAGTATATTGAAAAGCAGAGACATTACTTTGCCAACAAAGGTCCGTCTAGTCAAGGCTATGGTTTTTCCTGTGGTCATGTATGGATGTGAGAGTTGGACTGTGAAGAAAGCTGAGCACTGAAGAATTGATGCTTTTGAACTGTGGTATTGGAGAAGACTCTTGAGAGTCCCTTGGACTGCAAGGAGATCCAACCAGTCCATCCTAAAGGAGATCATTCCTGGGTGTTTACTGGAAGGACTAATGTTGAAGCTGAAACTCCAATACTTTGGCCACCTCATGCGAAGAGTTGACTCATTGGAAAAGACCCTGATGCTGGGAGGAATTGAGGGCAGGAGGAGAAGGGAACAACAGAGGGTGAGATGGCTGGATGGCATCGCCGACTCAATGGACGTGAGTTTGAGTGAACTCCGGGAGTTGGTGATGGACAGGGAGTCCTGGCATGCTGCAATTCATGGGGTCGCAAAGAGTCAGACACGGCTGAGTGACTGAACTGAACTGAACATTAATCTAGCGATTACTTTGTTCTAAGGACTTTTGTGTATTGCTTCATTCATTTGAACTAGGAGGTTAAGTCATATTAGTTAGTTAGTTCAGTTGCTCAGTTGTGTCCGACTCTTTACAACCCTATGGACTGCAGCACGCCAGGCTTCCCTGTCATGGGATTCACACACACTTGCTCAAATTCATGTCCATCAAGTTGGTGATGCCATCCAACCATCTTTTCCTCTGTTGTCCCCTTCCCCTTCTGCTTTCAATCTTTCCCAGCATCAGGTCTTTTCCAGTGAGTCAATTCTTCACCTCAGGTGGCCAAAGTGTTGGAGTTTCAGCTTCAGTATCAGTCCTTCCAATGAGTCCTCAGGACCGATTTCCTTTAGGATTGACTAGTTTGATCATTCAGTTCAAGGGACTCAAGAGTCTTCTCCAACACCACAGTTTAAAAGCATCAATACTTCAGTGCTAAGCTTTCTTTATAGTCATATTATAAAGTCATATTATTCCAACTTAATTCCATATTATTAATAACTGAATTCAATAACTACTTTATAGAAGGTTTGAGGAATTTTCTCAAGGTCATAAGCTAGTAAGTTATGTATAAATTTTGGAATCAAGCCTGGATCACTAGCTTTGAAATAACACATTTAACTATGTTACTAGTGGCTCTTTATTAGGGATAAAAATATGAGTAAATTTAGTTTTTTATGAATTTATCATCTAATAGGAAGAAAGTCAAATGGGTGGAGACAACTTCCTTTGGGTGTGATGTTGGAAGTATGTCCAGGTTTTAGTGGTTTTGAAGGAAGAAAGATGTGGTTACACTTACTTTTTGGCATCAAGAAACACTTTACATAGGAAGAGAAGGTTGAACTTCTATAATGTTAAAATACTAGGTACTATTGAGGTGATTCATGGTTATAAATCATTCCAGAGTGAATAACAAGGGCAAAAGTATGATAAAAATATATAATAGTGTTTTGTAGGGTGCTGGTAAATAGTTACAGAAGGGTAGAAACTATAAGGAGGAGATAGGCAGGAGATGAAGGATTAAAAACAGACAGGGGTTGGGACAGGAAGAGTTTTGATCAAGCTGTATAAAGTAGTTTGCACTTTATTATTAAAGCCAGAGGTTCTTAACCCTGGGTGTTCATCAAAATCCTATTGGGGGTTTTTGATAAATATACCTATATTTGGGTCCAACCCAAATATACCTTTATAAATGCATTTTTGTGATGAATTTTGAATGTCTTTCTCTCTACTCTTGTTAACACTATTGAACATATAGTAGGTCCTCAATAAATGCTAGTTAATTGATCTTAGTAGTTAGATTTTGTTAGCTGATACAGCAACTTCAGAATTATTTTTAATTATTTCAGTCAGTGATGTGGAGGGAATTATTTTCATTAATAAAAGGTTACATTTTTATAAGGATCTTCTATTAATAGAATTTAGAAATATGAAGATAAAGATGACCTAGAATATCAATGTTATATCCTGATATATTTATTATTGATTTACTAACAAATAGCCAAAGGTGCATTTTTTGGTGAGCACCAAAACCCATGTTCCTCCCCTACTTGCACTGTGTTAGTATTCATATAAGGCACACTAACTGAAGTTTTTCCATGATCCTGAAACTGACAGTCTATTTATTTCCTTGTCTCAACTTCTAATATAGAATGCATATATTACCTGTGGAGCATGTGTGTGTGAGAGAGAGAGAAAGAGAGAGAAAATGCTGCATGCAGATTTAAGGTTTTCATTAGTGCTTCAAAGGCAGAAAAGAATAAAACCTATCTAAAAAAATTTATCTGGGCATAAAAAAAAATCAGTTTCACATATAAGGAGCTTGTGAGTCACCACTTGGTTCTAACAACAAGCAGAAACCTGAGACAAAAAATCAACTCTTCTTTAGTCCATAAAAGAAGAGAGGACACAGGGCAAAGTACTTGTCCCCACGGTTGGAGAGAGAGACGGGCAAATACAGGGAGTTACTGCTTCTCACAGCAGAGCCTGACAAGCAGAACTAGGCACAGGAGCAGTCCTGGGTATATCATGTGCAGCCATCAAGATTAAAAAATCAACAAGGTATACCAAAAGGCAAAACCCACAATTTGTAGAGACGGAGCCAGCATCAGAACCAGACCTGACAGGGATGTTGGAATTATTAGATTGGGAATTTAAAACGACTATGATTACTATGCTAAGGACTCTGTGGGATTACAGAGCCTGCAAGTACAGATGGGCAATGTAAGCAGAGAGATAGAAATCCTGAGAATGAAACAAAATGAAAAGAAATGCATGTATACGTATATATGCTTGTATATAAGTGAAATGAATGACAACAGTGATGCATAGGAAATGAGAGTAAGTAGGATTATTTTGTTTTATAAGGTATACTCTACCTAGGTAGAAGTATAATGTTATTTGTAAGTAGGCTGGCATTCATTGTAAATGTATATTGCAAACTCAAGGACAACCCCTGAAAAAGTGATAAAAAGAAGTATAAATGATTTACTAATAAAAGAGAAAATGAAATTAAATTCCACTTAATTAAATGGCATTAAATTTACAGAAGGAAGAAAAAGAATGAATAGAAAGTTTTAGGGACAAAGATATAGGATGACAAGTAAAAAACAATGATGATTATGTTAGATGTTATCTAGTGTTACTAGTAATCACATAGAATGTCAGTGATCTAAATGGATGAAATAAAAGAGATTTGTGGAGTGAACCAAAAAAAGACCCAACTATATGTTCTTTTAAAACAACCCCTTTTTACATATAAAGGTTAAAAGTAAACAGATAGAGGAAATTATACCATCCTCAGTTCAGTCCAGTTCAGTTGCTGAGTCATGTCCGACTCTTTGCGACCCCATGAATCACAGCACACCAGGCCTCCCTGTCCATCACCAACTCCTGGAGTTCACTCAGACTCATGTCCATCGAGTCGGTGATGCCACCCAGCCATCTCATCCTCTGCTGCCCACTTCTCCTCCTGCCCCCAATCCCTCCCAGCATCAGAGTCTTTTCCAATGAGTCAACTCTTCGCATGAGGTGGCCAAAGTACTGGAGTTTCAGCTTTAGCATCATTCCTTCCAAAGAAATCCCAGGGCTGATCTCCTTCAGAATGGACTGGTTGGATCTCCTTGCAGTCCAAGGGACTCTCAAGAGTCTTCTCCAACACCACAGTTCAAAAGCATTAATTCTTCAGCACTCAGCTTTCTTCACAGTCCAACTCTCACATCCATACATGACCACTGGAAAAACCATAGCCTTGACTAGATGGATCTTTGTTGGCAAAGTAATGTCTCTGCTTTTCAATATGCTATCTAGGTTGGTCATAACTTTTCTTCCAAGGAGTAAGCATCTTTTAATCAAAAGCACACATGAATAACTATAATAATTTCAGATGGAAGAGACTTCACAGCAAGGCAAGTTATTAGAGATAAAGCAGGACATTATAAAATGATAACATGATCAGTTCTTCAAGAAGAATTACAATCATTAACATGTATGTGCCTAACAACATAGCACATACTTTTTAAGGCAAAGACTAATGGAACTCCCAGGGGTAAAACATAGATACACCACCATAGTTGGAGACTTTAAACCCTTTATAAGAAATGGGCATATCTAGCAAGCAGAAAAAAATAAGTCCATAGTTGAACTTAACAAAATCATCTAACCATCAATCAACTGACATAACATCTAGTATAGACTACTTCTATAAAGCGCAGGCGGCTGCGACGGGTGCGCTAAAGCCTGGCCGAGAGGAGCTACCCCACGTCTGAGGTCAGGGGCAGAAGCTGGGAGGACCCCATGCCCAAAGGGCGGCGGCCAAGAGGAGTTGCTCCTCGTCCGAGGTCAGGGGCAGTGGCCGAGAGTGCCAGACTGCCACGGTGCAGGAAAGGCTGAGAGGAGCTACCCCACGTCTGAGGTCATGGGGGGCGGCTGAGAGGAGATACCCAGCGTCCTAGGTCAGGGGCGGCGATAAGAGGAGTTACCCCACATCCGAGGTCAAGGGTGGCGGCTGGAAGGAGATACCCCACGCCCTTAAGCCCGAGGGCAGGAGCAGCGGGTGGGAGGAGCTACCCCACGCCCGAGGCCAGGGGCGGTGGCCGGGAGGACCAAACCCACGCCCTGGCTGCGCGGGCACAGGAGGGCCTAGAGGAGCTATCCCATGTTGAAGGTCAGGAAGGGCGTCTGTGAGAGATACCCCTCATTCAAGGTAAGGAGAATTGGCTGCGCTTTGCTGGAGCAGCCTTGAAGAGATACCCCATGCCCATGGTAAGAGAAACCCAAGTAAGATGGTAGGTGTTGCAAGAGGGCATCAGAGGGCAGACACACTGAAACCATACTCACAGAAAACTAGTCAATCTAATCACAATAGGACCACAGCCTTGTCTACCTCAATAATACTAAGCCATGCCCGTGGGGCAACCCAAGATGGGTGGGTCATGGTGGAGAGATCTGCCAGAATGTGGTCCACTGGAGAAGGGAATGGCAAACCACTTCAGTATTCTTGCCTTGAGAACCCCATGAACAGTATGAAAAGGCAAAATGATAGGATACTGAAAGAGAAACTCCCCAGGTCAGTAGGTGCCCAATATGCTACTGGAGATCAGTGGAGAAATAACTCCAGAAAGAATGAAGGGATGGAGTCAAAGCAAAAAGAATACCCAGCTGTGGATGTGACTGGTGATAGAAGCAAGGTCCAATGCTGTAAAGAGCAATATTGCATAGGAACCTGGAATGTCAGGTCCATGAATCAAGGCAAATTGGAAGTGTTCAAACAAGAGATGGCAAGAGTGAATGTCGACATTCTAGGAATCAGTGAACTGAAATGGACTGGAATGGGTGAATTTAACTCAGATGACCATTATATCTACTACTGCGGGCAGGAATCCCTCAGAAGAAATGGAGTGGCCATCATGGTAACAAAAGAGTCCGAGATGCAGTACTTGGATGCAATCTCAAAAATGACAGAATGATCTCTGTTTGTTTCCAAGGCAAACCATTCAGTATCACAGGAATCCAAGTCTATGCCCCAACCAGTAATGCTGAAGAAGCTGAAATTGAACAGTTCTATGAAGACCTACAAGACCTTTATAAGTAGCACCCCAAAAAGATGTCCTTTTCATTATAGGGGACTGGAATGCAAAAGTAGGAAGTCATGAAACACCTGGAGTAACAGGCAAATTTGGCCTTGGAATTCGGAATGAAGCAGGGCAAAGACTAATAGAGTTTTGCTAAGAAAATGCACTGGTCATAACAAACACCCTCTTCCAACAACACAAGAGAAGACTATACATGGACATCACCAGATGGTCAACACCGAAATCAGATTGATTATATTCTTTGCAGCCAAAGATGGAGAGGCTCTATAAAGTCAGCAAAAACAAGACCAGGAGCTGACTGTGGCTCAGACCATGAACTCATTGCCAAATTCAGACTTAAATTGAAGAAAGTAGGGAAAACCACTAGACCATTCAGGTATGACCTAGATCAAATCCCTTATGATTATACAGTGGAAGTGAGAAATAGATTTAAGGGCCTCGATCTGATAGATAGAGTGCCTGATGAACTATGGAATGAGGTTCGTGACATTGTACAGGACACAGGGACCAAGACCATCCCCATGGAAAAGAAATGCAAAAAAGCAAAATGGCTGTCTGAGGAGGCCTTACAAATAGCTGTGAAAAGAAGAGAAGCGAAAAGCAAAGGAGAAAAGTAAAGATATAAGCATCTGAATGCAGAGTTCCAAAGAATAGCAAGAAGAGATAAGAAAGCCTTCTTCAGCGATCAATGCAAAGAAGTAGAGGAAAACAACAAAATGGGAAAGACTAGGGATCTCTTCTAGAAAATCAGAGATACCAAAGGAACATTTCATGCAAAGATGGGCTTGATAAAGGACAGAAATGGTATGGACCTAACAGAAGCAGAAGATATTAAGAAGAGATGGCAAGAATACACAGAAGAACTGAACAAAAAAGGTCTTCATGACCCAGATAATCACAATGGTGTGATCACTGACCTAGAGCCAGACATCCTGGAATGTGAAGTCAAGTGGGCCTTAGAAAGCATCACTACGAACAAAGCTAGTGGAGGTGATGGAATTCCAGGGGAGCTACTCCAAATCCTGAAAGATGATGCTGTGAAAGTGCTGCACTCAATATGCCAGCATATTTGGAAAACTCAGCAGTGGCCACAGGACTGGAAAAGGTCAGTTTTCATTCCAATCCCAAAGAAAGGCAATGCCAAAGAATGATCTAACTACTGCACAATTGCACTCATCTCACATGCTAGTAAAGTAATGCTTAAAATTCTCCAAGCCAGGCTTCAGCAATATGTGAACCGTGAACTTCCTGATATTCAAGCTGGTTTTAGAAAAGGCAGAGGAACCAGAGACCAAATTGCCAACATCCACTGGATCATCGAAAAAGCGAGACAGTTTCAGAAAAACATCTATTTCTGCTTTATTGACTACACCAAAGCCTTTGACTATGTGGACCACAATAAACTGTGGAAAATTATTCAAGTGATGGGAATACCAGACCACCTGATCTGCCTCTTGAGAAATCTGTATGCAGGTCAGGAAGCAACAGATAGAACTGGACATGGAACAACAGACTGGTTCCAAATAGAAAAAGGAGTACGTCAAGGCTGTATATTGTCACCCTGTTTATTTAACTTCTATGCAGAGTACATCATGAGAAACCCTGGACTGGAAGAAGCACAAGCTGGAATCAAGATTGCCAGGAGAAATATCAATAACCTCAGATATGCAGATGACGCCACCATTATGGCAGAAAATGAAGAGGAACTAAAAAGCCTCTTGATGAAAGTGAAAGTGGAGAGTGAAAAAGTTGGCTTAAATCTCAACATTCAGAAAACGAAGATCACGGCATCCGGTCCCATCACTTCATGGGAAATAGATTGGGAAGCAGTGGAAACAGTGTCAAACTTTATTTTTCTGGGCTCCAAAATCACTATAGATGGTGACTGCAGCCATGAAATTAAAAGATGCTTACTCCTTGGAAGGAAAGTTATGACCAACCTAGACAGCATATTCAAAAGCAGAGATATTACTTTGCCAACAAAGGTTCGTCTAGTCAAGGCTATGGTTTTTCCTGTGGTCATGTATGGATGTGAAAGTTGGACTCTGAAGAAGGCTGAGTGCCGAAGGATTGATGCTTTTGAACTGTGGTGTTGGAGAAGACTCTTGAGAGTCCCTTGGACTGCAAGGAAATCCATCCAGTCCATTCTAAAGAAGATCAGCCCTGGGATTTCTTTGGAAGAAATGATGCTAATGCTGAAACTCCAGTACTTTGGCCACCTCATGTGAAGAGTTGACTGATTGGAAAGGACTCTGATGCTGGGAGGGATTGGGGGCAGGAGGAGAAGGGGACGACAGAGGATGAGATGCCTGGATGGCATCACTGACTCGATGGACATGAGTCTGAGTGAACTCCGGGTGTTGGTGATGGACAGAGAGCCCTGGCGTGCTGAGATTCATGGGGTTGCAAAGAGTCGGACACGACTGAGTGACTGATCTGATCTGATCTGATAGACTACTTCATCCAACAACAGCAGAATACATATTCTTCTCAAGTTAACATGGAACATTCACAAAGATATACCTGATTCTTGAGCATAAAAATACCTTAGTGAATTTAAAGAGTATGTCATAGAAATAGAAACAAATTCCTGTAATTGGTATGGAACTGTAGAAGACTGTGAATAGCTAAAGCAATCTTGAGAAAGAAGACAGATCTAGAGTAATCACTCTTCCTGTTTTCAAATTATATTAATATAAGACCTATAACAAAACTTCTAGGAGAAAAGATGAGGGAAAAAGTCCTTGACATCAGTCTTGGCAATGACTTTTTGGATTTGATACAAAAAGCAAAGGCAACAAAAGCAAACAAATGGAACTGTATAAAACAAGCTGCATGGCAAGGGAAAGCATCAACCAAATGGAAAGGTAGCTTATGAATGGGAGAAAATATTTTCAAATCACATATCTAATAGAAGGTTGATATCCAAAATATAAAACTCAACATAACTCATTAGCAAAAAGCACAACAAACAATCCGGTTAAAAATGGGCAGAGGATATGAATAGACATTTTCCTGAAGACATACAGAAGACCAATAAGCATATAAAAATGTACTTGACATCATTAATTATTAGGGTAATGTAAATCAAAACCTCAGTGAGCTATCATATGACACTTGTTAGAATTGTTGTCATCAAAAAGACTGAGATTACAAATGTTGACAAAGATGGGGAAAAGATGGGGATAAAAGGGGACTCCTGTATGTTGGTGTAGCCACAATCACTATGGAAAATAGGAGATTTCTCAAAAAACTAAAAATAGAACTACCATATGATCCAGCAATCCCACTTCTTTCCTTTCAACCCAAAGGGAATGAAAATAGAAATGTTAATGAGATCTGCACTCCCTTGTTCATTTCAGCATTATTTATAGTAACCAAGATGTGGAAGCAACTTGTAGGTGTCTATTCAGTTCAGTTCAGTTCAGTCACTCAGTCATGTCCGACTCTTTGCGACCCCATGAATCGCAGCACTCCAGGCCTCCCTGTCCATCACCAACTCCTGGAGTTCACTCAGACTCATGTCCATCGAGTCAGTGATGCCATCCAGCCATCTCATCCTCTGTAGACCCCTTCTCCTCCTGTCCCCAATCCCTCCCAGCATCAGAGTCTTTTCCAATGCATCAGTTCTTCGCATGAGGTGGCCAAAGTACTGGAGTTTCAGCATCAGCATCATTCCTCCCAAAGAAATCCCAGGGCGGATCTCCTTCAGAATGGACCGGTTGGATTTCCTTGCAGTCCAAGGGACTCTCAAGAGTCTTCTCCAACACCACAGTTCAAAAGCATCAATTCTTCGGCGCTCAGCCTTCTTCACAGTCCAACTCTCACATCCATACATGACCACAGGAAAAACCATAGCCTTGACTAGACGGACCTTTGTTGGCAGAGTAACGGCTCTGCTTTTGAATATGCTATCTAGGTTGGTCATAACTTTTCTTCGAAGGAGTAAGTGTCTTTTAATTTCATGGCTGCAGTCACCATCTGCAGTGATTTTGGAGCCCCCCAAAATAAAGTCTGACAGTGTTTCCACTGTTTCCCCATCTATTTCCCATGAAGTGTTGGGACCAGATGCCATGATCTTCGTGTTCTGAATGTTGAGCTTTAAGCCAACTTTTTCACTCTCCACTTTCACTTTCATCAAGAGGCTTTTGAGTTCCTCCTCACTTTCTGCCATAATGGTGGTGTCATCTGCATATCTAAGGTTATTGATATTTCTCCCGGCAATCTTGATTCCAGCTTGTGCTTCTTCCAGTCCAGCGTTTCTCATGATGTACTCTGCATAGAAGTTAAATAATCAGGGTGACAATATACAGCCTTGACGTACTTTTTTCCTATTTGGAACCAGTCTGTTGTTCCATTTCCAGTTCTAACTCTTGCTTCCTAACATTACTGATGAATAAATAAGCGATGTGGTATATATCAGAGAAGGCAATGTCACCCCACTCCAGTACTCTTGCCTGGAAAATCCCATGGATGGAAGGGCCTGGTGGGCTGCAGTCAATGGGGTCGCTAGGAGTGGACACAACTGAGTGACTTCACTTTATTTTTTCACTTTCATGCAGTGGAGAAGGAAATGGCAACCCACTCCAGTGTTCTTGCCTAGAGAATCCCAGGGACGCTGAAGCCTAATGGACTGCCGTCTATGGGGTCGCACAGAGTCGGACACAACTGGAGCAACTTAGCAGCAGTAGTGTATATACATAATGGAATATTATTCAGCCATGAGAAATAAAGAACTACCATTTGCGACAACATGGATGAATCTTGAGACCATTATGTTTAGTGAAATAAGCCAGACAGAGAAAGACAAAAACGGCAAAATATCACTTACATAGGGAATCTAAATAAAAGTCAAACTCAAGAGTGAAGAACAATGGTTGCTATAAAGAGGAAGATGAGGGAATTAAGGAGAGATTGGTAAAAGAATACAAGCTGTTAGCTATAATATGATATTAGGTCTGAGGATCTAATGTATAACATGGTGACTGTAGTAGATAACAGTGAATTGTGTGATTGAATTTTGCTAAGAGTGTAGAATTTAGATATCTTCACTCAAAAAAAAAAAAAAAGATTTGAGAGTTTATACATATATTGAATTACCATGATGTGCATTTTAAATATTTTACAGTTATGTTCACTATGCTCCAATAAAGCTGAGGGAAAAAAAAAAAAAAAGCAACAATAAAGGAAAGACATACTGAAGGCAGAGTTGTTGACTGTGGCACAAATTTTGTACTGAACTTACACAGACCTAATGACAAACTAATTTCATTCAAGTTTTGTAGTTTCATATCTTCTATCTCTGTATCCCAAAGTATATGCTATATTTATATGTTATTTCTGAGATTGTGTTTTATTTTCTCTAATATAAATGTGGGGAAAAGTTTATATTTTTATTGTAAAACTTTTTCTTTTTGAGTGAAAGTTTTTATTTGTGTTTTCAGGTTTTTTTTTTAATTTTTTTTTAATTTTATTTTTAAACTTTACATAACTGTATTAGTTTTGCCAAATATCAAAATGAATCTGCCACAGGTATACATGTGTTCCCCATCCTGAACCCTCCTCCCTCCTGCCTCCCCATTCCATCCCTCTGGGTCGTCCCAGTGCACCAGCCCCAAGCATCCAGTATCGTGCATCGAACCTGGACTGGCTACTCGTTTCATACATGATATTTTACATGTTTCAATGCCATTCTCCCAAATCTTCCCACCCTCTCCCTCAGTTTTAATATTAAAATGTAATGATGTTTTAACCTATTTACTTTCAAGCGATGTTTTTAAAAATTGGACTTTTTGATACTTTAGAGGATGGCAATAACTGATGTTTTGATTTATTAATGTCATTCTGTGCTTTCGGCTTGGTGTGCTGCTGTTCATGGGGTCACAAAGAGTCGGACACAACTGAGCGACTGACCTGAACTGAACTGTGCTTTCTTTTTATAATTAATATTTGGATTGATTTGTTTGCTCTGTTGGATGTATAACATAGGGAATTAGAGTAGATTGAAAGCCAGATATTACTAGCAAAACTCAATAATTTTGATTTGAGCGAAATGAGACCAAAAACATGTTAAATGACTTGTCCACAGTACAGTCAGTTAGTAATTTTTGGCAAAAGGAATACTGGGACCTCTAAACCACTCTGAAACATCTGTGCAAAACATAAAATGGAGATTTCTAAGAAGTGTGATTTTTTGTAGCAAGTGGCATAAGCTTCAGTTCTAAATATTGGCAATGAAAATTTTATAAAAATATTGCCAAGATTTTAACACATTAAGAGAAAATAAGTGTTGATGGTGATCATTTCTCACAGTGTGCATAAAATCTCTTATGTTCTATATGATGGAACTAAATTCTATATGAAGAAACCTAAATAAAATCTGGTAACTATATATTTTGATAGTTTGTACTATGTGAGCTATGGAACACTTGAAAATAGCTTTAATCTCTGACTTTTCCCATAAACTGCATAGACATATATTTCCTCTCTCATTCTTTCAAAATCCAAAATTACTTTCTTCAGTCATGGTTCTGTGTACATGAAGAACTATTAGGCAAAACCATTCGGGTAATTAATATTTAACACAAATTTTGCTAATTTATTGAAATCATGAGAAAACATAGCAAGAAGCTTAAGAAAGTAAGCTGATTGACATTAGTCTTTTTGTGGCCTTTTTGTCACAAATATTCTCTTTGAGCCATAGTTTTCTTCTTGGTGAAGTGCTGATAATCCTTTAAGTTTCTGTTTTGCAGGATTGTTACTATAGAATGTTGTTTGTCAAAATGTTTTTAAAGTTGTGAAGGGCTCCACAATTGCATTATTTCATCACTGTTCCTCAGCATTTCTGAAACACCTTTAAGCATTGTTGATCATTTAGTCATTCATTCTAGATCTATTGAACACAGATTAATTGAATTCCACAAACTGTGATTCATGTTAGCATTAAAAAGCTGAAAGGGATGGTGTGGGGAGGGAGGAGAGAGGAGAGTTCAGGATGGGGAGCACATGTATACCTGTGGCAGATTCGTTTTGATGTTTGGCAAAACTAATACAGTGTTTCAGGTTTAAAAATAAAATAAAATAAAAAAAAATAAAAAGCTGAACTATTCTGCCTCCCTCTCAAGTCAAGGAGAAAAAAGAACAAAAGAAGGAAGTAAGAGACAAGAAGGGCAGGTTAAGTTAGTTGTGTCCAGGTATTACTGTGGTTGTGTCTCCTGCACAAGTAAGCCTAACTGAGGCATAGTATGTTGTACATTGGTGTCTCCTGACAAGATGAATGATCTAGTCTGGATTTCTTCACTTAGCACAATATCCTTCAAGTTCATCCATCAGCTGACATTTAGGCCAATTCTATATCTTGGCTATTGTGTATAATACTGCAGTGAACAAAAGGGAGGGTGCAATATATCTTAGAAATAATGATTTTGTTTCCTTGGGTTATGTATCTAGAAGTGGAATAGCTGTGTAGTTTGGTAGTTCTTTTATAATTTTTTTAGGAACTTCCAAACTGTTTTCTGTAGTAGCTATACCAATTTACATTCCTATCAATGGTATACAAATGTTCCATTTTCTACAAATCCTTGCTAACACTTAATATCTTTTGACTTCTTGGTGATAGTCATCCTAACAGTTTTAAGGTGATATTTCATTGTGATTTTGATTCCTATTTCCTGATGATTGGTGATATTGAGCATCATTTATTATGCCTACTGGCCATTTGTGTGTTTTCTTTGGAAAAATGTCTATTCAGATCTTTTGCCTGTTTTTTAATTATATAATTTGATTTTTTTTGATTTTGAGTTGTAAGAATTTCCTTATATACTTTGGATATTAACCCCTATTGGATATATATATATATGATTTGCAAATATTTTCTCCTATTCTGTAGTCTGCTGCCTTTTCATTTTGTTGGTTTCCTTTGCTTTCTAAAACGTTTTGGTTTGATATCATCTCACTTGTTTATGTTTGGTTTCTTGCTTGTGCTTTAGGTATCATATCCAAAAAAATCATTGTTAAGACCAATGCCAAGGAGTTCTCCCCTATGTTTTCTTCTTGTAGTTTCACCATTTCTGGCCTTACATTTAAGTCTTTAATCTTTGAGTTTATATTTATATATGGTTTAAGATAGGGGCCTGATTTTATTCTTTTGCATGTGGATATCCAGTATTTTCAAGACTGTTTGCTGAAACAACTATGCTTTCTTATTGCGTATTCATAGCATCTTTGTGGAAAATGAGTTGACTGTATGTGCTTAGGTTTATGTACAGGTTGCCTATTCTGTCCCATTTATCTCTATGTTTGCTTTTATGTGTAGAGTGTTGAATGACATTGTTTATGATGAGGGAGTCAATATCAAAGGGCTTTTCCAAATGATTGAAGAGGCCATTCCCGATACAAAGAGAGCTAAAGATTTTGGCATTTCTGTGAAAGAACAAAAACAAGTAATTTGATAGTAGTCTTTTGGGGAACAGGCAGAAGGGATTGGAGATAGAGGGAAAATTGAAAAGTTAAATGATCCTGAACTATTTTTCAGGTTAGCGTGTTTCAATAATACTTTACTTTTGTACCTTTTACACTATGGCATAATGTCTTTAATAATAATAGCTCATTTAATCGTTTTTAATGTAATATGGCAACTTTAGATAAAGGCGGTTTGCTTTATTATTAAAAGTAAAATAAAATTGATATAAAATTAAATCAAAATATAAAGCAGGATTTTATCTTTGTATTGGATTATTAATATACATCTTAACATTATTTATGGGATAATTATGAATTTTCTGTAATTCAAATGTGTATTTGATATACCAATTATAAATGCATCTATTTGTTATATCATAAAAATCTCTTAAATTTTGATATTTGAAATTTATCAAATTTGCATTCAAGTGCTCCATGGCTCATATTAACAGTGTTCTTGTTTGAGAGCAACTTGATATAATAGATAAGAGGTCACTGCAGTTTGAAGTACTTATCTGCAAATAACACATTTTATGTGTTGAAAGCCTACCCCAAATAAATTGTTAATTACATAAAATCTTTACCATATTTTATCTTTTTAATGTAACTCTATGTCAATATTTTCATTGTTTCTACTTTAATTGGTGGTCATTTAGGGTATATATTTAGTACTTAGTGACTGAGAATGAGCAATTTAACATAGCTAGTGGAGCCTGACTGAGAGAAAGGCTGACTACTTGCTTTATCTTCATAACCTACTGGTAGTTCACATCCTATGGCTTCTATTTTAAAGGGAAAATTTTTGAATATTTTATCTGTTGACTTAAACTGTAAAGCCAAAATTAAAAGTTTTCATGTGTACATAAAATACTTCTAAGAATTTTAGAAGACACTTGGAACCATAACTGATTAGAAATCACTAATAGCTTTTAAGAAATAAAAATTGCATAATGCAATTAATATTTTAAAATGGTCTCTGGAAGTGACAAACCATTATTGAGAATAAAGTTAGTGGTGTAAGTTAAAAAATATTTGCAATAGACCACAAAAGGGGAAGCAGTCATTTCTAAGAATCTGGTAAGCTTTAGATTTGGTATCATGGTCCTAATTGTTCAGTACATTGTTAATGTTATAGGTACTTACTAGGCATTTGTTTTCACGGTAGTGAAACTGTTGGCAAGTATTAAAGGAGAGGAGGATTAAATAATCCAATTTGTTTTTTTTTAATTAAATTTATTTTAATTAAAGGCTAATTACTTCACCATATTGTATTGGATTTGCCATACATCAACATGAATCTGCCATGGGTGTTTTGATCCCAAAATGAACAAGAGTTAATAATGGGAGGCCAGCTAGAACATTGTTGCCATTATTAAAGGGAAAATTATGATGATTTGGACCAGTGCAGTGCCATGTATCTTGAAATAGTGGGTTGGACTTGAGAAGATCTTACACCAGCCATTGAGTCCTCCAGTTCAGAAGTAATGTGTGACTTAGCTCATAACTCATTGGCAAGTTAGTCTTGTCTGGTACCAACCACAAGGTGACAGGAAGTGCAATCATAACCTGTGCTTTGAAGTTGGAGCTCTCTATATATTGATATTTTGTGAGCACCAATAATGCCTTTCTTAGTTTGCCTGTCTGGTAACCAAATACCCAAATTAGTCTGCCTTTTGTTGGCAAAATACTATCACCTTGTGGTGGAGAAATCTATTATTCTCTAGTCTTGATCTTTTTAGAGTTATCCCTTTCCTTTTGAACTGTATAAGCAAGGGAGACACCATAAAGTTGCTGTTATTTTCACCTTTATTAACAGGGGTGCCAGTGGTCCAAATTGTTCTTCCAGGAAGTTTAACATGCCTTAGTTATTCTGGTGGAGAAGGAAATGGCAACCCACTCCAGTATTCTTGCCTGGAGGATCCCAGGGATGGAGGAGACTGGTGGGCTGCTGTCTGTGGGGTCGCACAGAGTTGGACATGACTGAAGCGACTTAGCAGCAGCAGCAGTTCTTCTGGACATTGGACCCATTGTTGTATCAGTGATATGTTTCACAGATCTGACCAGATGAGGAGAGAATTATTGATAGGGGAAGGAGCAGGGACATGAACTGCCTGTTGGCTGATGGGTGCCAATGTATGGGCTGGCCCTGTGATTTGTCTCCTAACTCAGACTTGACCCTTTCTTGTGAGTACAGAAGAGATGCTGAAAAGAGCAGGAAAGCAACCAATTCAAAGCAAAGGAATTATTGACCCCTTGTTACTGCCTTGGGATGGGGTAGAAATCTGAATTTATTAAAGCTAAATAATTAGTGTGTCTATTTAGAGGAGAAAGAAGGAGATATATTTCCCTTGGCCTCACTGTGGCAATCAAGTCAGTCAATAGGATTGCATTTTTGAAAATCAATCCAATTTTTGCTTCAAAGCTTCATGAAAACATATCAGAACTATAAAAATAAAAACAAATTGTTATAATTAATGCTCATTGTACAATATTTCGGTTTTTCTATTTTCTAAGCACATTGGTGAGAATGCATTTCCTAGCCACCTTTGGACTGGATGAGGTCATCTGGATAGTTCTGTTTAAAGATAGAACAGAAGTGATGTGTATGTTACATACATGCCAGTGTAATACTCTCTAGAGGCTCATTTTCTCTCTTCTGAGGCAATATGCAGTGGTGATATTGGTGGCTTCTCATTCAGACTTTGTTTCTAAGTAACCACCATGAGCAGAGTCTCCTTCCAAGACCACAGTGGAGGCCACTGTACTTCTGGAGTTTTCTTTCTACAACATGCCTAGCCTATTTTGATATACCTAACCAAAGTGTGTACTGGCAGGGTTTTGATATTTCTAATTTTGAGGTAAAAGTTATTTGGACAGTGTATTAATTTGCATTTCTTTATAGGAAACTTTAGTATTAGATACTGGCAGCAATGTTGTAGAATCCTGGATCTGCTGCTTTTGCCACTACCATTGAAATTAATTCTGTCCATTCTTGTTACCGTTACTCACTCCAGGTTAAACCTCCTGGGATGGAACATTCCAGTGAATAATCTTAGGTTGTGGCACCTGTAATATAGCTGCCAAGAAGACAAATATCTGCCCTTTTTTAGAGTCTCTGGTCAGAGGCAACCTTCTATCCAGCCTGAGTTTTCTCCTTAAAATGAAAATACAGTTGAGGAAAGGCGACTATTCCAGATCCGAGGTCATAGGTAGGAAAAGATCATCTCTGAATGTCCTCTAGCATGAGAGAACACAAAGTACCATCAATCTCATACTGGAAAATGGGCAACTTCATCTCAGGCATCAGCATGAATTCCTAAGGTTTATACCAGCAGGAAGCAAGTTTTTGTCTACTAAACCAAAAATAGGTATTTGGCTGCCCATTTCCTGATCTTTTATGTTCTGTAATTGGTGTGGGAGGAGAAGGGTCAGAGAGAAGAAATGAAAGGTGATGTAGCTGCTTTCTGGATTATGTCTGAGAGGCTAGGATTCCTGCAAAGTATGCTCTACTCCCTAACCTCTAATTGTTTATTTAGCACTTATAACAGGATTAGAGTATTATCATATTCCTTTAAAACATATCATCAACTTCAACTTTATGCTGTCAGTAATTAATCATTACATATGGTGATGGGTATTAAAAATTTTAAGGACATACTGCACCATAACTGATTTTACTTTCTCTCTTAAAAAAATCTCTTGCAGAGAAGTCCCCAGAAAATAAAACCAGCAGGATCACATCATCTAGATTGAAATAGCTCATACATCTTTATTTATTTAATATATTTGGTTGAGAGTGGCATGATTTTCATGGGATGTTTACTTTAGATGTGTATTCTAAAATATTTATGTCATGGTTTTTCATAGCTATGATTTTATACTCAATGTCTTTAAAATTTGGTGCAATCAGAAAATTTCAAGTGATCTGTTCTCCATTTGGACCACAAATAAAGATAAAAATTCTTTCATCATACCAGAATTCATGACTTCCACTAAGCATCTCTGTCTATGTGTAGGATTCCCTTTGTGCTAGTCAGTATATATCCCGTCATTTTCAACTTGTCATTGTAGAGCTGCCAGCACTCAGGATTGTCAACTGATCTCATATTTTCATTAGTGAAAATATAGTGTGGAGAAGTTAGACAGAATGTTCTTGGGCAGACTGTTGTATTATTTTACCTATAAGCCTTCAGTTCAGTTCAGTCACTCAGTTGTGTCCGACTCTTTGCGACCCCAAGAATCGCAGCACGCCAGGCCTCCCTGTCCATCACCAACTCCGGGAGTTCACTCAGACTCACGTCCATCGAGTCAGTGATGCCATCCAGCCATCTCATCCTCTGTCATCCCTTTCTCCTCCTGCCCCCAATCCCTCCCAGCATCAGAGTCTTTTCCAATGAGTCAACTCTTCACATGAGGTGGCCAAAGTACTGGAGTTTCAGCTTCAGCATCATTCCCTCCAAAGAAATCCCAGGGCTGGTCTCCTTCAGAATGGACTGGTTGGATCTCCGTGCAGTCCAAAGGACTCTCAAGAGTCTTCTCCAACACCACAGTTCAAAAGCATCAATTCTTTGGCGCTCAGCTTTCTTCACGGTTCAACTCTCACATCCATACATGACCACAGGAAAAACCATAGCCTTGACTAGATGGACCTTTGTTGGCAAAGTAATGTCTCTGCTTTTGAATATGCTATCTAGGTTGGTCATAATTTTCCTTCAAAGGAGTAAGCGTCTTTTAATTTCATGGCTGCAGTCACCATCTGCAGTGATTTTGGAGCCCCCCAAAATAAAGTCTGACACTGTTTCCACTATTTCCCCATCTATTTCCCATGAAGTGATGGGACCAGATGCCATGATCTTCGTTTTCTGAATGTTGAGCTTTAAGCCAACTTTTTCACTCTCCTCTTTCACTTTCATCAAGAGGCTTTTAGTTCCTCTTCACTTTCTGCCATAAGGGTGGTGTCATCTGCATATCTGAGGTGATAGACATTTCTGCCGGCTATCTTGATTCCAGCTTTTGCTTCTTCCAGCCCAGCATTTCTCATGATGTACTCTGCATATAAATTAAATAAGCAGGGTGACAATATACAGCCTTGACATAGTCCTTTTCCTATTTGGAACCAGTCTGTTGTTCCATGTCCAGTTCTAACTGTTGCTTCCTGACCTGCATATAGGTTTCTCAAGAGGCAGGTCAGGTGCTCCGGTATTCCCATCTCTTTCAGAAATGCCTTAGAGGTTTCTAATTTTAATCTTGTAATAATATGGACTCAGAGCTTAATTTTCATATAGAAATGAACATTAATGAAAATCTTTTGGAATTTTATTTAGAAAGCATGTTAAGATGTGATTATCTAAATGATATATGTTGGTTGAAACTCATGTTAATTAAAATAATAATTGTAAATCATAGATTAGGAATATTGTAGAACTCTTTCTTTAGCAAAGTCAGGTTTAGTTTAATTAATTATGAAGAGAAAGATGTTTGTCAGGTGGCTATCAATAAGGTGGCAGTGCACAGGTAGAAAGGGTAGTAATGAAGTTGGGTGTTTGCCTGCAGAAATTATTAACTCCTTTTTCTAGCAATGGGAATTTGAGTGTGAATGTCCAGAGTAAAGGGATTGTGTTAGAGTGAGGAAGAAAGATTGCTTATTGGTTGGATTGACAGCCAGCCAAATATAGGCTGTTTTGAGGGTACGTGAATTATCTCTTTGAATATATCCTGGAGCATCCTTTGTTTCTGTGACACCTTGATAAAAGTGTTTATTTTAACAATAACAGTACTTAAAATGATAAGAAATTTTCTTTTATTTTCTGCTCCTCTAATTTGTACATTTCCATATTTTTTAAAGAAGAAAATGGTATTGCTCAATAGATGTACTTTATTTAAATATATTTATATAAAATACACAAAGTATTTTGGGACAGTATCATTCTTTCCTACTAAATTCTTCTTTGCTTGAATCTGGACCCATTTGAATCCCACATGTTGGCATGCTTCCCTTGCAGGCTGGAGGGTAAGAATAACCTTGACTTAATTGAAAATTATCATCATTTTTTAACACTGCACAAAGATTCTGGTGTTAGGTTAATCTTCTATATTTATTCTAATCTCTAGTGCTTAAGCCCTTATTTGTATCTGTAAACTTGATCGACAACCAGTGCTTTTGGTCTACCCTGAATACCAGTGGTTAAGCTTACCCAAAGTGACTCTGTGACCAGATACCATTCATTCGTAAATTGAGACTAGACTCTGGATATATGCTACTCTTTAATTATGCTCTGGGATTCAATGTTTTTACTTCCCAAAGATTTGATCTTTGCTGGTTTATCAAATATGATAAACAATTTATGGGAACATACAAATTGAGTTTATGTAGGTATAATAAAAATGTGTCCAAAAGAAGCTTGAGATATTTGGAAAAATAATTTTTACTTAAAGGATTAAATTTTTTTTAAATGTACTCATTCTGAGTGATCATAAAGTAACTTTTTTGTGAACCCTGAATTATTTCTTTACTAAAAATTATTTTATTATTATGGGTTTATTTACTTTTTAAGGTTAAATTTATGTAATATCTGAGATGTGATTAGCCAGTTCAGAGTTGTGGCACAATTCTTACCAGAGAACAGTAAATTTGTGATGAAATTTGTCAAATATTACCATGAGGAATAGATGAAAAATTTCTGTAAGCAACTGAGGGATAAGTCTGATGATAATTTTACTGAGAGACAAATATCAAATATACTTTGGAGAGAAGAAGTATGAAGCATGAGAAACATGAAGATAGGCAGTAACAGAGGAGAACATCAGCTGAAATAAAAAGTCAACCAAGGTGATTCTAGCAGGCATAATTATATTCTAAGTGATGCTGATCTCCAATTCAGCCAGTCTCTGTGAGACCAAATAATTAAATGAGATATAAATCATATGATAATTAAGACATATTTAAATATATGCAGGTAAAATGAATAAAATATAATGTAAATTCATTGAAGCTGTTTTTATTTGTTAGATTCTGGACTCTCTCCCCAGAACTTACACAGAAAATAGCACAAAGGACAAATTTTTAAAATTTCTTTTTTAAATTGAAGTATAGTGAATCTAAAATATTACATTAGTTTTAGGTGTGTAACATAGTTATTTGATATTTTTATAGGTTATACTCCATTGTAATTTATTATAAAATATTGACTATATTTCCTGTGCTGAATAGTATATCCTTGTATCTTATTTATTTTATACCTAACAGTTTGTACCTCTTAATCCTCTTCCCTTGCCTTGCCTCTCCCCCTTTTCCTACTGGAATTCACTAGTTTGTGCTTTATCTGTAAGTCTGTTTCTGTTTTGTTATAATCATTTGTTTTAAATTTTTGGATGAACTTGGGTATTATGCTTAGTGAGGTAAGTCAAAGAAAGACTGTTTTCATTTATATATGGAATCTAAAAATTTAATGGATGAATATGACACATATTTTTGAATTAATGAGTGAAATTTTTAAAATGAGGAAGGACAGGCTCTTAAAAAGTGGATTTAATAACCAAAGAAAGAAATTAATTTCCAGATCTTAATGGGTTTCTCCACTTTAGACAGTATAATTAAATGGTAGCATGTAAAACGTATAAGTGATAATTCTCCAAATAAAATTAATTTGTAAGGATTCAAGATGGGGTCTTAAAGGAAGCATTAATTTGTTAAGCAGTTTTGTTAGGGTTAGTCTCATACTGTGCCCAGTTAACTTTCATTCAGCAATGTAGCTCATGTGTTATAATACAAAGACTTGTATCTAACTGGAAATGAAAATAAACTCCTCATCGGTAACATGGATGATGCCTTTCTGCTGATGTCAATCCAGATAGATGTCTTGGTGATTGCTCTCAATAAATTACTAAAGGTATTTTTGTTTTATTTCCCTGTTTGTTTTGCCTGCCCTAACTTCCTGACTGCCATCACTGGGCTGTAATAGCGAATTTCTAATCTTTACCCACAATGAAAATAAATTTATTATCTCATCACTCTATCAGCTTTTACTTGATTTGAGTTACTAGGAATGGGGAACCCAACACATTTCTGTAAACCCTTACTAGGTCATAGATTAAAGAATTTGTTACTCTAAAGGGCTGGGTTCAACTGGACATACTGAAATCCTTAGTGTTCTTCTGTTTCCCTGATACAGAACTTCATAGTTTCAGTTCTAGGATATATTGTGAATTCCAAGGATGGTTAAGCGAAACTTGGTATAAGCAGTGATGATTTATTAAGTGTCTATTTGAAATATGAGTGATAAATCCACAAGATTTCCTAATATTTGAGATTAAAATTATAGAGTTAGAAAATTACTTCTCAGTGGATGCTTGTAGATAAAATCACAAAACTTACATATGTTTAACAGTAGTTTTCAAACTGTGTATTATGTTATAGTAGGTTATTAAATAAAATACATTTTAAAATAAAGGGAATAGAAAATATAAAATTATGTCAGAGGCAAGTGTTGTTTTATGAATTTTACTTCATTTGTATATTTATTCATTCCTAATATAAAGTATATATTGAATGTGGGTAGTCAATAAGGTTGAAAGCCACTGACTCATAACAGTGATTCTCAAAATGTAGGGCACAGAATTCTGCAAGATGATTATTTAAAAATAAATTTAAAAGAAAGAGAAAAGGAAGGAAAGATACTGATTACCTATGTCTGCCCTAGAAGAATCTTCCTAGTTGATTTGAGATGAGGTCCAGAATATGTTTTATTAACAAACATCTCAGTTGACTCTAATGTAGGTAGTCTTTATGTCACATTTTGAAATCAGTGCTCTTGCAAAAAAAAAAAAAAAAAAAAAAGAGATGAAGAGCCTACAACTTTCTTCTGTGGATGTAAAAGAAAATATTCTCTATCCTGATTTTTATATTTGGGAAAAATGAAACATTATTAAATCATTGAATAATTTTATGTACTTGATGTGTAGAAGTGTGATGTTCAGCAACTCCTTTAGTAGCTTGAGAAATTAAATGTAACTAATGCAACTAGCTATCCCAGTTTCTTCAACTAAAGGAAAAACTTAAAAGTACACTGCTGCTGCTGCTGCTAAGTCGCTTCAATCGTGTCTGACTCTGTGCGACCCCATGGACTGCAGCCTACCAGGCTTCTCTGTCCATGGGATTCTCCAGTCAAGAACACTGGAGTGGGTTGCCATTTCCTTCTCCAATGCATGAAAGTGGAAAGTGAAAGTGAAGTCACTCAGTCGTGTCCGACTCTTAGCGACCCCATGGACTGCAGCCTACCAGGCTTCTCCATCCATGGGATTTTCCAGGCAACAGTACTGGAGTGGGGTGCCATTTCCTTCTCCTAAAGTACACTAATAGAGTTCTATTTTACTGGATATGATATACGAAGCAAGAAAATGTGTTTGTTTCTAAGCTTCTTTTCGTCACCCATTACTCCATCCCATATCTCTTTCTGGGCTTCTCTGATAGCTTAGTTGGTAAAGAATCCACCTGCAACGCAGGAGACCCCAATTCGATTCCTGGGTTGGGAAGATCCCCTGGAGAAGGGAACAGCTACCCACTCCAGTATTCTGGCCTAGAGATTTCCTTGGACTGTATACTCCATGGTTTCACAAAGAGTAGGACACCACTGAGCGACTTTCAATTTCACTTTCATATCTCCTTCTGCAAGACAGTTGTTTCTTACAGTAGCTTCCCAGGTGGCGCTAGTGGTCAAGAATCCGCCTTCCAATGCAAGAGACATCAGAGGCGCGGATTTGATCCCTGGGTTGGGAAGACCCCCTGAAGGAGGACGTGACAGTCCACTCCAGTATTATTGCCTGGAGTATCACATGGACAGAGGAGCTTGGTAAGCCACAGTCCATAGGGTTGCAAAGAGTTGGGACATGACTGAAGCAACTTAGCACTCATACAACCATAGCTGTAGCTGGAAAAGGGCATAATCTTAATGACCATTTTTGGACCATATCCAGACTGTTCCTGGGGCTTCATGTTTGGTTTTTGGCTTGTGGTTATGGGAGTGTTGGTGCTTCCCTGGTGGCTCAGAGGTTAAAGCATCTGCCTGCAATGTGGGAGACCTGAGTTCAATCCCTGGGTTGGGAAGATCCCCTGGAAAAGGAAATGGCAACCCACTCCAGTATTCTTGCCTGGAGAATCCCATGGACGGAGGAGCCTGGTGGGCTATAGTCCACGGGGTCGCAAAGAGTTGGACACTACTGAGCGACTTCACTTTCACTTTCACTTTATGGGAGTGAATATGGGAGAGTGCTGGGTTTTATGTGCCATCTTTCTGGTAGCAATAGCTCTTCCTGGATTCCGGTGCAGCTCTCTTAGGGTATGCTCTACCTTCAGGCTCCTGTCCATCAGAGTATGCTTACTGGTACATCTCAGAATCCTGATTTACCTCTCATCTTTTTCCCAAATCTCAACCAGTAGAATGAGAGTCTATTTATTTTTGATGCAATGATTTTATCCTATATAAGTAATGTTTGATACTGCCTATAAATTCAAAAAGATGTATAGTTCTGATTGAGTCCTATTAATGAATAAAAATTACATCTGGTTCTTGATGAATTGTTAACTAAAAATATTATCAGAAACTGATCCTAAATAATCAGTAATTTCTTAACATTTACTGACCCCTCCTACCCTTGCTTCTGGAGGAAGATAATTATAAAATAATTTCAGACATTTATGAAGTGTAGACATAGATTGACATTTCAGCTTTTTCTCTTCTAAAATAATATGATGACAAAAATAGAACCCTTAGGAGCCCCCTGAAATCAAGGCACTCTCTAATATTTTTTACTACTGTTGTGCAAAATAGAGTAATTCTTCTCTTAAGGAGAAGCCTACTTTTTTGGAACTGAGTGAACACGTCATTCTTAAGTATACAAGTATGTGCTGTGCTGTGCTTAGTCACTCAGTCGTGTCTGACTCTTTGTGACCCCATGGACTGTAGTCCACCAGGCTCCTCTGTCCATGAGGATTCTCCAGGCAATAATACTAGAGTGGGTTGCCATGCCCTCCTTCACGGGATCTTTCTAACACAGGGATCGAAATATAGGAGTATGAGTATAATCCATGAGATGATACATTTGACAGAAGATTCTTAAGATTCTAGGATTATAGTCTTTAAGAAGAAAATTATACAAGGAATTATTTTGCTAAGTAGATTGGAGGTAAATTACAAGAAAAAAATGAAATATTAATTTTTGGATATTTAGAAACTGTATAATATTAAAGGAAGCCAAAATACAATTTTGTCCCAAAGATATATACAGTGAAGTCATTGTAAATCACTCACAATTTGACTTAGGCAAGTAATATAGGGGTAGGTATAGTTAAAATATTCTTGTTCTTTCCTTCAGTACACATTATGGGTTGCTTATTAGCTAGTCACTCTACCCAATGAGTATTAAGAAGATGGGAAATTTTGTTGAGATATTTTTTGTAATGCTCCCAGTTTTCCTGAACATAGCATAAAAAATCATTTAGAGTCCTACTAGCAGTAGAAATGTATTCATAAATTCCACATGGATTTCTCACCTTGCAAGATGGTTTTATGTTTGCATGTATATTGATGAACATTCTTAGGTATATGTAGTATATGTATATTTCATTATATTTGTGTTGCAGGTCATATTTTCCTATAAGGTTTTAGTTTTTCCCCAATGAAATTCTACTAATGTATAGTAAAAGTTCTATATCAGTAATAATGATCCTAGATTAAGATTTAAATTGTTTTTAATATTTCAACCTTAATAAAAATGTGGCCAAGTCCATTTTTTTTCCTAAGCATATGTCAAAATAAAGGTTTGTGAAAACTACTAGTGACCATATTAATTGTTATAAAAATATTTAATATTTTAAAAGCTTTATTTAAACATTTGATACACTTTGCCATGCTATATAATATTTAAGGGGTCTTTAAATAAATGTCAAGAGTTTCTTGAGATGAAATAAATCAGCCATGTTTATATCCATAAAATAAGGTGTATTTTAACCCAGATTTTTGTTTCCTTTGAAACAAATGAATAGCTTTATGGTTATTCTTCTTATAAGAATTTCCAAGATTACTAATCCTGTTTAGACAAATATGAAAATATTGAAATTCAGACATCCTTAAGCAACATAGCTGTCATTTTGCTTTCTGAATACACAACATACAGTAACTACTTTTCTCAGAACAATTTGAAAAAATGGAATTTTCCTGAGGGAAATATATGCTTATCAAAAATTAGAGCTGTTCTTGAGCAGCCTTCAAAGCTGAAGTAAATAAAATGTGAAGTTTAGCTTCCCAGCAGGCTTAAATTCAGAAATTGTTGGCCAAATGCAAATGTCCATAGCCTTCTTTGATAAGATTTGTTCATTAACATGGTCCAGTTACTCAGATTAGGTGAGAAGTATTATAAAATTCAAAGATAAATGTTTTAAAAAGTACCAGCTTAAATATTTTATTGTGCAATAGAAATGTGGATGACTCTGGTTCAGTATTTATTCATTTCACACTGTGCGAGATTAGGCAGCAGATGGAACTCTTATAAAAATTCAATTAAGTTTAAAATCAAATTTTGTGATACTTTATTTCTAAGATTCTAAATACATATTAAGGCAATTATTTTGTTGGTTTTATGTTAGAAAAATATCCATATAAAATAATATAAACTTTAATGTCTTGCTGTTTTTTATAGCTGCTTATTAGAATCCTTTAATCAGAAAAACAAAGTTTCAGGATACCTCTCAATCTTATATTTTAGAAATCTTTTCTCTCTTTCACTCTTTTTGTACTATGAGCTGCTCTATTTTCCTCTCTCATAAACTTTCCTGTTCTCTTGTCCTTCACAAGATCAGATAGATCTTAGCATAATGTTAGATACTTGGGCTTTAACATGAGACCAGCTAGCATTGAATTCAAATGCTTGTACCACTTATTAGCTGTCCTTCCTGGAGTGCATTTGTCTCTTTACCTCTTCAGCACTTTGCTTTCTTAACTCTTCAAGTGAAGGTAATAATAAAACCTTTTAAAAAATATGAAATATATGATAAATAAGATAATGCATGTAAAACATGCTTAACTAAGGGTTTGACTCATCAGAATCATTCAACAAATGTTAACTAAAATTAGTGAATTACAATATAGAATTTTAAAATGAGACTCATAAATTCAGTTGAAATTTCAAAGCCAAGAACAATACATAGTTACTAATATCTATCTGTACTATAGTGAGGTATGGATAAACCATCCCATTTGCAGCTGATATTTAGACATTATTAAAAACCTATCTTTTTGTCATTAGATATGATCAATTTCAACTCCTTTAAGTGATTAAGTTTGGGGAAATTGGAAGGAATGGCATTTTGGAGTGTAAAAGGGATGCTTTAGTGCAGGGGACGTTAAACAGACAACTCTGATGTTAATATGGCTGTAATGAATCAGTGACTAAGTGGCCTGAGATAGGAGAGCAGAGGCCGATACAGGACTGTACTAGGAGGGAACTCTATAAACTAGTGTGGAGGGGTCAAACACATACAGTTCCATATCCTAAACGTGGACCATTAAGAAAGGAATTGTCCTGGAAAACTTTAGAAAGAGTGCTGCCTCAAATTTTTAAATGGTTTCTTAGTGGGATGACATAATCTAGCAGCTGAGGAGGAAGTTGAAAATAATAATTAATTGGAAGAGACACTATTTTCTTCATCATTGGAATTTACCATCAGGTAAATTTCCTTAAAGTGATCACATAAGGTAATATTATCTTTAAGCATCTTCCAGCCCCAGAGAGCTCCAAAGCCAGATCATGCCTCAACTAGTCATGAAAAACTGTACCCATTTCTATTTAATCCCACATCCTGACTCTGAGTCAGAAATAATAGCTAGTGAGAGATGGATTATGAAGAGAATCTAAATCTACACATTCCTTCAACACTGAATGCTTCCAGGCCTTAAGCAAAATCAAATTAATGGAGAAGTGCAAACTTGTATGAATTTTGAGTTTCGGTTATTTTCTTTAACTAATGTTTAAAATGTTTGAAATATGTAACATTATGACTGAGAAGACCTGGCAAATAATGTACCTGCCCGAGATTTCTTTGGAGGATGGCAAAACAAAAAATAAACAGGTGGGACCTAATTAAACTTAAAAGCTTTTGCACAGCAAAGGAAACTATAAAAAGGTGAAGAGACAACCTTCAGAATGGGAGAAAATAACAGCAAGTGAAACAACTGAAAAAGGATTAATCTCCAAATTATACAAGCATCTGATGCAGCTCAATACCAGAAAAACAACCCAATCAAAAAGTAGGCAATAGACCTAAAAAAACATTTCTCCAAAGAAGACATACGGATGGCTGATATACACATGAAAAGATGCACAGCCCTGCTCAGTATTAGAGAAATTCAAGTCAAAACTGCAGTGAAGTATCACCTTACACTGGTCAGAATGGCCATCATCAAAAAATCTACAAGCAGTAAATGCTGGAGAGGGTGTGGAGAAAAGGGAACCCTTTTGCATTGTTGGTGGAAATGTAAAATGATGCAGCTACTATGGTGCACAGAATGGGGAGTCCTTAAAAAACCAGAAATAAAACTAACATATAACCCAGCAATCCCACCACTGGGCATATATCCTGAGGAAACCATAATTGAAAGAGACACATATACCCTAGTATTCACTGCAGCACTATTTACAATGGCAGCAACCTAGATTTTCATTGATAGATAAATGGATAAAGAAGTTGTAGTACATATACACAATGGAATATGACGTAACCATGAAAAGGAATGCATTTGAGTCAGTTACAATGAGGTAGACAAATCTAAAGCCTTTTATATAGACTGAAGTAAGCAAAATGGCTGTCTGGGGAGGCCTTAGAAACAGCTGTGAAAAGAAGAGAAGCGAAAAGCAAAGGGGAAAAGGAAAGATATAAGCATCTGAATGCAGAGTTCCAAAGAACAGCAAGAAGAGATAAGAAGGCCTTCCTCAGTGATCAATGCAAAGAAATAGAGGAAAACAACAGAATGGGAAAGACTAGAGATCTCTTCAAGAAAATTAGAGATACCAAGGGAACATTTCATGCAAAGATGGGCTAGATAAAGGACAGAAATGGTATGGACCTAACAGAAGCAGAAGATATTAAGAAGAGGTGGCAAGAATACACAGAAGAACTGTACAAAAAAGATCTTCACGAACCAGATAATCACAATGGTGTGATCACTGACTTAGAGCCAGACATCCTGGAATGTGAAGTCAAGTGGGCCTTAGAAAGCATCACTACGAACAAAGCTAGTGGAGGTGATGGAATTCCAGTTGAGCTATTTCAAATCCTGAAAGATGATGCTGTGAAAGTGCTGCACTCAATATGCCAGCAAATTTGGAAAACTCAGCAGTGGCCACAGGACTGGAAAAGGTCAGTTTTCGTTCCAATCCCAAAGAAAGGCAATGCCAAAGAATGCTCAAACTACCGCACAATTGCACTCATCTCACATGCTAGTAAAGTAATGCTCAAAATTCTCCAAGTCAGGCTTCAGCAATACGTGAACCATGAACTCCCTGATGTTCAAGCTGATTTTAGAAAAGGCAGAGGAACCAGAGATCAAATTGCCAACATCTGCTGGATCAGGGAAAAAGCAAGAGAGTTCCAGAAAAACGTCTACTTCTGCTTTATTGACTATGCCAAAGCCTTTGACTGTGTGGATCACAATAAAGTGTGGAAAATTCTGTAAGAGATGGGAATATCAGACCACCTGACCTGCCTCTTGAGAAATCTGTATGCAGGTCAGGAAGCAACAGTTAGAACTGGACATGGAACAACAGACTGGTTCCAAATAGGAAAAGGAGTACGTCAAGGCTGTATATTGTCACCCTGCTTATTTAACTTATATGCAGAGTACATCATGAGAAGCGCTGAACTGGAAGAAACACAAGCTGGAATCAAGATTGCCTGGAGAAATATCAATAACCTCAGATATGCACATGACACCACTCTTATGGCAGAAAGTGAAGAGGAACTAAAAAGCCTCTTGATGAAAGTGAAATAGGAGAGTGAAAAAGTTGGCTTAAAGCTCAACATTCAGAAAACGAAGATCATGGCATCCGGTCCCATCACTTCATGAGAAATAGATGGAGAAACAGTGGAAACAGTGTCAGACTTATTTTTTGGGCTCCAAAATCACTGTAGATAGTGACTGAAGCCATGAAATTAAAAGATGCTTACTCCTTGGAAGGAAAGTTATGACCAACCTAGACAGCATATTGAAAAGCAGAGACGTTACTTTGCCAACAAAGGTGCGTCTAGTCAAGGCTATGGTTTTTTCAATGGTCATGTATGGATGTGAGAGTTGGACTGTGAAGAAAGCTGAGCACCGAAGAATTGATGCTTTTGAACTGTTGTGTTGGAGAAGACTCCTGAGAGTCCCTTGAACTGCAAGGAGATCCAACCAGTCCATTCTGAAGGAGATCAGCCCTGGGATTTCTTTGGAAGGAATGATGCTAAAGCTGAAACACCAGTACTTAGGCCGCCTCATTTGAAGAGTTGACTCATTGGAAAAGACTCTGATGCTGGAAGGGATTGGGGGCAGGAGGAGAAGGGGACAACAGAGGATGAGAGGGCTGGATGGCATCACCAACTCGATGGACATGAGTTTGACTGAACTCCAGGAGTTGGTGATGGACAGGGAGGCCTGGCGTGCTGTGATTCATGGGGCGCAGAGTCGGACACGATGAGTGAGTGATCTGAACTGAAATGAACTGAATGGAGATGCAGACACAGAGAACAGACTTGTGGGCACTGTGAGGGAAGAAGAGGGTGGGACAAATTCAAGAGTAATATTGAAACATGTATATTAACATATGTAAAATAGATAACCAGTGGAAATTTGCTATATGATGCAGGGAGGTCAAACCTGGTGCTTTCTGACAACCTAGAGGGATGGGATGGAGTGAGAAGTGGGAGGGAGGTTCAAGAGGGAGTAAACATATGTATATCTATGGCTGATTCATGTTGATGTATGGCAGAAACTGACACAGTGTTTTAAAGCAATTATCCTCCAATTAAAAATAAATCAAAAATAGTTCACAGACATTTCTTTTGAAGGAGAGTGACAAAAAATTAAAATTAAATTAAAAATACATAAAATGAATACATAAATTAAAATATAAATAAAATTAAAGTCTAATTCTTTCAATTAAATAATAATTATTTAATATAATCAAATACTTCCTTAACAACTTTGTGACATAATAACAGGAGTGACCTAGTAACAGGAGATGTATAACTTGCTGCCCTCTAGAAGAATGAATGCTAGTTATGGAAATGAAATTTTATGATACAGTATAAAAACCATGGTGAGAGACATGGATGCTATTCTAATGGTAGCACTCACTACCTGAGTGGTCTTTCATAAGCCTTCCAATTTTTCTGGGTCCCATATTCCTCATCTGTAATATGAAGTTATCTATAAATAATATAAACTTACATATGATAAGTATTCAATGAGTAGCAAAAATTAGCTAGACTCTTAAGCATATTTAAGGGAGGGAGAGTTCACTGTGGTTTTGATCAGTTGGGAGAATTTTTTATGTCACCACTACCATTGTTTCTCATCTGAACTCTTTGATAGTCTTCTGATAAGTCATGGTGCTAGGTCCTAGAAAAAGGTTGATAAACAGGGTGACTAAGGTCCCTAAACAGGAAACTTAGCCTCCTCTGACAGATAAATGATTGAATAGTTGCAGTAAAGTCATGCTTCTTTGCTATGGGACATGCATTGGTCTAAGGAGATTCATATGCAAAACATTCCTACCATTGGATTAAAAATACCAGAAGAGGCTTCCAACAAGAGCTGTCATATAAACTGAGACTATGGGAAGGTAGTTACCAAGATGAGAGGAAATTAGTTTGTGAGAAGCTCCAAAGAGTTTGATATTTTAGAGGACATGAAATAAATTAAATAATGCCTGGAGTCCTAAGTTTAAGGGATGTAGTGCTGAAAAGAAAGTCTTGAGACATGAATGATGCTGTTGGGACACAGATATTTGATGGTGATGTCTTGAGAGTTGCTGAGAATTTTTATTGAGATAGCTAATCGTTGCTAGTCCAAAAACTTACTGATAAAACTATAATTATTTGATTTGGTTATAATAATGATTTAAACATTATCTTATTGTTTTAATATAAACTACTGGGTGTTCTTATGAATATGTAATGCATAGGACACACTGGGAAAAAGTAAGTATTAGTCTAGAATAAAAGATTCTTGTTCACTGGAGGCACTGGAACACTGACTATGCTTATTTTTATCTCAATTCTCAATTGAGATTTTCTCAGCTCTCAAATTAATCTCTAAGAACATACATTTTTTTGTTTTCTTGTTTAGGAATCTTAAAGACAGCAAAATTATTAATTGAGATTAAAACCAGTTTTTGGAATAAAAGCAACATGTAATAAAGTTTTTTTTTTTTTTTTCCAGTATGTTCTCATAACCCATGTGCTATCATTAGTGGGGTTGAGAACTGAGTCATGCTTTCAGGTTGATTCAGTCATATGAAAGGAATAATTTTTGTTGAATTTAGGTAATGCTAGTGTAAATACCATCTTCAGGAGGAGTAAGTAAGTAAAGAAAGCCTTAGTGAGCAATTGTGCATTTGTTTTGTTTTTAAATTGACCAGTTGCTTAGGTTAGTTTCATCATTATTGATGATATTATGATAGGAACAATTCATTATTATATGTAACATTCTGGAGTTGGCCTAAAGCAGCTGGAGTATTAATCTTCTAGCAAAAAACAGAAATTTCATTTCTTAGCAACATGAGTCCAATACTGTATCAAGAAAATGTTTATTGAAATTTAGGCTTCTGAACAGGGTGAATTAAAAATTCTCTCCTTAAGTCACCCAGTTTCACAATTTGGGTCGGTTTCCTAAGAGTTCTCAACTATCCTATTTTTAAAGATTTTTTGAGGTTTAGAATTTAAATTTATTTGTTCATCTCTTTTTTATACTTCCTAATGCAAACAATTTGCTATCCACCAGCCTATTTCCCTCTGTTCTTTATTGACTTGAGTGTCTCAAGAAGTTCTTGGGTTTACTAAGTACTAAACAGGGGGTTGACAAAGGTGAGGAGGAGGCTAGTGACTGTGTCTTCAGTGTATCTCATATCAGTAGCTTCCTTTCCTAGGATTGGGGCTTTAGACAGAACTATTATTTAATAGGTGTGTTGTGGAATCCTTTAGTTAAAACTCTTTTAATATGTCATACATTTTTCTGTTAGAAAAATGACTAGGATATCATTGCCCTTATAATACAAGGTGTGTGAGCCAGTTACCACTGACCTTATGGTCAAAGTAACGTACATATTGCTAAATATTGTCAGTTTGGCTCCCCTGCATGGAAAAGAGAGGACTTTTTCCCCAGTAACTGTATGAAATCTTGATTATATAGGGGTTTCCAGACTTACCTCAATTCATAGTTTGCTCCTCTAAGGCACAAAGGCACATGATCAAAAACGATAGCTATGTAACAGAGGAGTAATAGGCATGAAGAATTGTTAATATTTTCCTTATTTTCTGAGGTTTCAGTATATATAGTGCCTAATGAAGTAACTTTGCTGAAAGTTTGAAAATTTATGCAAACCCAACCAAAGAGGGCTCAATAAAAGGTAGCATTCTGGTCACTTCAAGATGAAAGTGGCCAATCAGTAGGGTCCCTGCATTTAACTTTAGAGATGTTGTTACCACCTCTGTGGTAACAACCTTCCCTAAACCATTCTCCAGCTTCCGTGGCTATAATACATTAACTGTTTCCTTTGTCAAAAGCACCAATGGATGTATTTCTAGTAGATGGTTCTCCCTGTTCATAGGTATATATTTTTTCTTATATTTAAGTGTATTCTTTCAGATTGTGTACGTATGTGTGTGTATATGTACATATGTGTGTATGTGTATATATATATGTATATATAACATATATATATATTTCAAATCTGAAAAAATATGCCTGACTGCTTCAAATACACTTTATATTGTATACATAAATATACATATTTTATATTCATATGAAATCTCCCCTACCAGGTTTCCATTGAAATTTCTTCTGCTTCAGTAATGATTTCATTTCAGTATTGTTTTTTCTTCCCCACATGATCAGGATTTCAGGATTATTATTGTGGCTTTGCCAGTGTTTTGACTCTGCTCTAGTAATTTCTTTTGATACAATTTGATTAAAAAAATGCAAAGTTCTTTTATTATGTATTGCTTTTGAAACACTGGATTTATAATCACAGACCTTAATTACTCCCTCTTCAATGTACTCTTCTCAGTACTTTGGAGATAATGAAAGTTTACTGTATCTTTTGCATGTTTTGAATTATCTATTTTTATTGACATTTTGAGCCTTTAATAACTGCAGAGTTATATTATTTAGTTATTCTAAATTCCTCATCTGTTCATTTTCATTTTATTCTATTCAGTTACTCTCTTTTTTAAAAGTAACCTTGAAGACTGTGAAGATTAAAATACACAATTCTGGCCTTCAAGGAATTTAGAGTCTATGGAAGAACAGTTATACAAAGAAATACATACTGTGTGATAAAGTAAAGTAAGATAATCACTGTAAATGAAATATGTGGAAATTTAAATAGGATATGGGAATAAGAACATCATTTTATGGGGGTAAATTATGGAAGAAATAACATTTAGGTTAAGCTGTAAGTGATGACTAGGAATCATCTCGTGGGACCAAAAGACAGGAATATTCCAAGCAGGAAGTTCAGTTTAGTTCATTTTAGTCACTCAGTCATGTCAGACTCTTTGTGACCCAATGGACTGCAACATGCCAGGCTTCCCTGTCCATCACCAATTCCCGGAGCTTGCTCAAACTCATCTGCATCGAGTCGGTGATGAAACCAACCATCTCATCCTCTGTTGTCCCCTTCTCCTGCCTTCAATCTTTCCCAGGATCACGGTCTTTTCAAATGAGTCAGTTCTTTGCATCAGGTGGCCAAAGTATTGGAGGCTCAGCTTCAGCATCAGTCCTTCCAATGAATATCCAGGACTGATTTTCTTTAGGATTGACTTGTTTGATCTCCTTGTAGTCAGGGGACTCTCAAGAGTCCTCTCCAACACCACAGTTCAGAACCATCAATTCTTCAGCACTCAACATTCTTTATAGTCCAACTCTCACATCCATACATGACTATAGGAAAAATCATAGCTTTGACTAGAGGAATTTGTTGGCATTAACAATGTAAAAAGTAAAAAGTAATGTCTCTGCTTTTTAATATGCTGTCTAGGTTGGTCATAACTTTTCTTCCAAGGAACAAGCATCTTTTAATTTCATGTCTAAAGTTACCGTCTGCAGTGATTTTGGAGCCCAAGAAAATAGTCTCTTAATGTTCCATTGTTTCCCCATCTGTTTGCCATGGAGTGATGGGACCGGATGCCATAATCTTTGTTTTTTGAATATTGAGTTTTAAGCCAGCTTTTTCACTCTCCTCTTTTACTTTCATCAAGAGGCTCTTTAGTTTTTCTTCGCTTTGTGCCATAAGGGTGGTATCATCTGCATAACTGAAGTTATTGATATTTCTCCTGACAATCTTGAATCCAGCCTGTGCTTCATCCAGCCCAGCATTTCGCATGATGGACTTCCCTGGTGGCTCAGATGGTAAAGCGTCTGTCTACAATGCAGGAGACCCGGGTTCAATCCCTGGGTTGGAAAGATCCCCTGGAGAAGGAAATGGCAATCCACTCCAGTACTATTGCCTGAAAAATCCCATGGACAGAGGAGCCTGGTAGGCTACAGTCCATGGGGTCGCAAAGAGTTGGACACGACTGAGCTGAACTGAACTGAACTGAACTCTGCATAGAAGTTAAATAAACAGAGTGACAATATACAACCTTGCCGTGCTCCTTTCCCAATTGGGAACCAGTCTGTTTTTCCATATTCACTTTGAATTGTTGATTCTTGACCTGCATATACAGATTTCTCAGTAGGCAGATAAGGTGTTCTGGTATTCCAGTCTCTTGAAGAATTTTCCACAGTTTGTTATGATCCACACAGTCAAAAACTTTGGTGTAGTCAATGAAGCAGAAGTAGATGTTTTTCTGGGACTCTCTTGCTTTTTCTATGACTCAAAAGATGTTGGCAATTTGATCTCTAGTTTCTCTGACTTTTCTAAATCCAACCTGAACATCTGGAAGTTCACAATTCACATACTGTTGAAGGCTGGCTTGGAGAATTTTGAGCATTACCTTGCTAGCATTGTGAGATGAGTGCAATTGTGCAGTAATTTGAACATTCTTAGGAATTGCCTTTCTTTGGGATTGAAATGAAAACAGACCTTTTCCAGTCCTGTGGCTACTGCTGTGTTTCCTAAATTGCTGGCATAATGAGTGCAGCAGTTTCACAGCCTCATATTTTAGGATTTGAAATAGCTCAACTGGCATTCCATCACCTCCTCTAGCTTTGTTAGTAGTGATGTTTCCTAAGGCCCACTTGACTTCACATTCCAGGATGTCTGGCTCTAGGTGATTGATGACACCATCATGGTTATCTGGGTCATGAATATCTTTTTTGTACAGTTCTTCTGTGTATTCTTGCCAGCTCTTCTTAATATATTCTGCTTCTGTTAGATCCATACCTCTTCTGCCCTTTATTGTGCCCATCTTTGCATGAAATATTGCCTTGCTATCTCTGATTTTCTTAAAGATATCTCTAGTCTTTGCCATTCTATTGTTTTCCTCTATTTCTTTGCTTTGATCACTGAGGAAGACTTTCTTATCTTTCCTTGCTATTATTTGGAACTCTGCATTCAAATGGGTTTATCTTTCCTTTTCTCCTTTTCCTTAGCTTCTCTTCTTTTCTCAGCTATTTGTAAGCAATAAGGAATAACATGAAATCTGGAGAGGTGAGAGGGTAAGGTAAGTTTAAGGATTACCAGTATATCAAAGTAATTTAGGATGAAGCTGCATTAACTGCAGAGGGACAAGAATAAGTAGGACAGGAACATGGGTAAGGGCCAGGAAGTGTTCAAGTATATGTAACTTGTAAGGCAATAGTTTTCATTCCATGTTGTCTTGAAAAATTTACCTTACAATGTGAGTATATATTTAGTGGGAAAAAGGTTCTAGTGCCAAAAAAGAGGAAAGCACTGTGTTAAAACTAGTTAATCATCATTTAATGTCTTTTCTGATCATTGTGACAAATTTGCATCCTGAATCTTAAAAAATATAGGTAATAGTTTGACTCTTTATAATCATATTTTCTTTTCTAGAGGCTTTACATGAGCCTGAAATTCAAATTAGATTCATAGCATTTAGTATAATGCATAGTTACATATTTGTCTTGTAGTTTCTGCTTATTTTTTCTTTTTCACATTAGATTATAATCACCCTGAAGTCAGGGGTTATGTTTATTTTGATTTGCCTTTATACTCAGAGCCTGCTAGAATGATCTGTATGAAGAAATGAGTATACATTTGAACAAAATATTTTGAGAAAATTTTTAAGTGATAAGGAGCACCACTAAGGAATTTTGAACAGAGAATGGAAAACTCAGAGTTTATATTCAGGCAGATCTCTCATGCTGCAGTGTGGAAGTTAAATGAAAAGAAGAAGACCAAGGAACTCTATCCAGTTGAGAGAGAAAAGAGGTTGGGAATAGAACACTGATAGATTTCATTATTATGTAAAAAATTCTGTATTAGTTTTCTATTGCTCTTATAACAAATTACCATAGATATAGTGGCTTAAAGCACACAAACTTATCCTTAAAGTTTTGTAGGTTAGAAATCTGACATGGGTTAAAAATCAAGGTGTCAGTGGGACCGTGTCCCTTGGAGGATTTAGGGGAGAATCTCTTTCCTTGTCCTTTTCAGCTTCTGAAGTCTTTTCACATTCCCTGACTCATGGCTGTCTTCCTCCATCTTAAGGCCAGCAATGTTGCAAGTCTCCATTCCTTTCTTCTGTAGTCACATCTTTCTTTGACTCTCTTCTGCTTTAAAGTACTCTTGTTACTCCAGTGGGTTTCTCAGATAATCTGAGATAGGATAGTCCCCTATTTTAAGATCAGATGACTAGCAACTTGATTTCCCTTTGCCATGTAATATAGCATATCCACAAGTTTCTGGGCTTAGGACATGAACAACTTTGCAGGACCATTATTCTGTCTGTAATATCTGTTGTGCAAACTGATAGCTGGGGAGTGAAGAATGAATCAGGGATTAGATACAGGTTCCTAATTTGTGCACTTGTGCAGATCCTGGATACCAGTAGCTGAAACAGGGAAATCAGAAGGTGGTACCTGGTCGTGGGAAGATAATGAGCTCAGGTGTAGTCATGCTAAGATTGAGGAGTGTTGAAGGAAGTAATTGAGAAGATATGAATACTAGTTGACCTGTGAGCTGGATCCAGGCAATGGGAGGCCCCTCACCCCGTCCTCTGTACTTAGAATGTAGTTCTGTCACTAGAGACTTGTTCCAAAGAAGCAGCCTGGAAAGAGTAAAGTATTGTTGAGACTATCTGGATGGTACACATGACTGAAGAGGTGAGGCTTTTGTATAAATTTTATGATTCAGTCTGGTGTGTGTAGACTGTTTTCATCAAGTGGCTGCCGAAGGCAAGCCTCATATAAGCGTCCTTGTTTATTGAAAGCTACCACCTACCAGTATGAAATGGTCTGCCACATTATTTTGTCTCTCCTTGCCCGCTGTGTATAGGGACCAGTTTGCAAACCAACCAGGGGCCTCTGACTTGTGTCTAAAGCTGGAGAACTATTCTGGAGGTAGATTGATAGCATTGAAATAATAGTTAAAACTCTCAAATGAATAAGTTATCTCTGAAGAGTGTGAAGATAAAGAAAACAATAAAGAACAGATTCTTAAATAATGTACAATAGTGTGTCACTTAAAATATGGTAGTTTTGGATCATATAATGAAATTAAGTTATTAACAAAGGAAAACAAAACTATTAAGTTGCTCCGAAACTTCCCTTTTCATTCTTTATCAATAAAAATAAAGACTGCAGTATGCTTACCTTCATAATGAAAAACCCAAAACAGAAACAATCTGGCCAAATAATTGTTGACATCATGCTTAACACTAAGTTATTTCCTACATGATCAGCAAATATTATTGTTTTTTCTTCTTTGAAACCATATCAAATCCTATCAGTAACTGGGATTCGTTTTACTCACTTGTAAGAAACTTTTTTGGAAAAAAAAATTACATGCTGTTTTGTAATTTAAGAGTCTTCAAATGGAACAAATTTTTCTTTTAAAAAATAAAAATGAGGCCTTCCAAAATTTAGCCAACATTGGATGGGCTACAACTATGGAAACTAATAGCAAAAGAGATGTCCTTTTCATTATAGGGTACTGGAATGCAAGTGTAGGAAGTCAAGAGATACCTGGAGTAACAGGCAGGTTTGGCCTTGGAATACAAAATGAAGCAGCACAAAGGCTAACACAGTTTTGCCAAGAGAACACACCGGTCATAGCAAACAACCTCTTCTAACAACACAAGAGAAGACTCTACACATGACATCACCAGATGGTCAAAACTGAAATTAAAGCACTTTAACAGCATCATCTTTTAGGATTTGAAGTAGCTGAACTACCATCACCTCCACTAGCTTTGTTCGTAGTGATGCTTCCTAAGGCCCATTTGGCTTTGCATTCCAGGATATCTGCCTCTAGGAGAGTGATCACACCATTGTGGTTATCTGGGTCCTGAAGATCTTTGTTGTGTAGTTCTTCTGTGTATTCTTGCCATCTCTTTTTAATATCTTCTGCCTCTGTTAGGTCCATACCATTTCTGTCCTTTATTTTGCCCATCTTTGTATGAAATGTTTCCTTTGTATCACTAATATTCCTGAAGAGATCACTGGTCTTTCCCATTCTATTGTTTTCCTCTATTTCTTTGCATTGGTCACTGAGGAAGACTTTCTTATCTCTCCTTGCTTTTATTTGGAACTCTGCATTCAAATGGGTTTATCTTTCCTTTTCTCCTTTTCCTTAGCTTCTCTTTTTTTTTTTTAATTTTATTTTATTTTTAAACTTTACAATATTGTATTAGTTTTGCCAAACATCGAAATGAATCTGCCACAGGTATACCCGTGCTCCCCATCCTGAACCCTCCTCCCTCCTCCCTCCCCATACCCTCCCTCTGGGTCGTCCCAGTGCACCAGCCCCAAGCATCCAGTATCATGCATCGAACCTGGACTGGCGACTTGTTTCATACATGATGTTATACATGTTTCAATGCCATTCTCCCAAATCTCCCCACCCTCTCCCTCTCCCAGAGTCCATAAGACTGATCTATACATCAGTGTCTCTTTTGCTGTCTCGTACACAGGGTTATTGTTACCATCTTTCTAAATTCTCAGCTATTTGGAAGGACTCCTTAGACAACCATTTTGCCTTTTTGCATTGCTTTTTCTTAGGGATGGTCTTGATTCCTGCCTCCTATACAATGTCATGAACCTCTGCCCATAATTCTTCAGGTACTCTATCAGATCTAATCCCTTGAATCTATTTGTCATTTCCACTGTATAATCGTAAGGGATTTGATTTAGGTCATACCTGAATGGTCTAGTGCTTCTCTACATTTTTAAGTAATTTAAGTCTGAATTTGGCAATAAGGAGTTCATGATTAGAGCCACAGTCAGCTCCCAGTCTTGTTTTTACTGACTGTATAGAGCTTCTCCATCTTTGGCTGCAAAGAACATAATCAATTAGATTTTGGAATTGATCATCTGGTGGTGTCCATGTGTAGAGTCTTTTCTTGTGTTGTTGGAAGAGGGTGTTTGCTACTACCAATGTGTTTTTTTGGCTAAACTCTGTTAGCCTTTGCCCTGCTTCATTTTGTGCTCCAAGGCCAAGTTTGCCTGTTACTCTAGGAATCTCTTGACTTGCTACTTTTGCATTCCAGTCCCCTGTAATGAAAAGGACAGCTTTTTGGGGTATTAGTTCTAGAAGGTCTGGTAGGTCTTCATAGAACCATTCAACTTCAGCTTCTTCAGCATTGCTGGTTGGATCACAGACTCGGATTACTGTGATATTGAATGGTTTTCTTGGAAATGAAATGAACAGAGATAATTCTGTCATTTTTGAGATTGCACCCAAGTACTGCATTTTGGACTCTTTTGTTGACTATGATAGCTACTCCATTATTTCTAAGAGATGCATGCCCACAGTAGTAGATATAATGGTCATCTGAGGTAAATTTTCCCATTTCAGTCCATTTTAGTTCACTGATTCCTAAAAGGTCAATGTTCACTGGACACAGAACAACAGACTTGTTCCAGATTGGGAAAGGAGTACATCAAGGTTGTATACTATCACCCTCCTTATTTAACTTATATACAGAATATTTCATGTGAAATGCTGGACTGGTTAAACACAAGCTGGGATCAAAATTGCCAAGAGAAATATCAAAAACCTCAGATATGCAGATGACACCACCCTTATAGCAGAAAGTGAAGAAGAACTAAAGACCTTCTTGATGAAAGTGAAGAGGAAAGCAAAAAAATGACTTAAAACTCAAGTTCAAAAAACTAATATTATGGCATCCAGTCCCATCACTTCATGGCAAATAGATGGACCAACAATGGAAAGAGTGAGACACCTTATTTTGGGGGGCCAAAACCACGCAGGTGGTGACTTTAGCCATGAAATTAAAAGATGCTTGCTCCTTGGAAGAAAAGCTCTGACCAACCTAGACAGCATATTAAAAAACAGAGACATTACTTTGCCAACAAAGGTCCATCTAGTCAAAGCTATGGTTTTTCCAGTAGTCATCTATGGATGTGAGAGTTGGACGATAAAGAAAGCTGAGCACAGAAAAATGGATGGATTTGAACTGTAGTGTTGGAGAAGATTCTTGTGAGTTCCATGGACTGCAAGGTTAACAAATATGTCAAGCCTAAAAGAAATCAGTCCTGAATATTCATTGGAAGGTCTGATGCTGAAGATGATGCTGCATTAGTTTGGCCACCTGATGCAAAAAACTGACTCATTGGAAACAACCCTGATGCTGGCCAGATTGAAGGCAGGAGGAGAAGGGGAGGACAGAGCATGAGATGGTTGAATCGCATCACCAACTCGATGGACTTGAGTTTGAGCAAGTTCCAGGAGCTGGTGATTGACAGGGAAGACCGACATGCTGCAGTCCATGGGTTTGCAAAGCATCAGACACGACTGTGTGAATGTACTGCCTGATTGATACTCTCTGCACCTGAAGTTTGAGACGTGCTATAGTCAGCAAAAGCAAGACGGGGAGCTGACTGTGGCTAGGATCATGAACTCCTTATTGCAAAATTCAGAATTAAATGAAGAAAGTACAGAAATCACTAGACGATTCAGGTATGACCTAAATCAAATCCCTAACGATTATACAGTGGTAGTGACAAAGATTCAAGGGATTACATCTGAAAGACAGAGTGCCTGAAAAACTATGGATAGAAGTTCGTGACATTGTAGAGGAGACAGTGATCAAGATCATTCCTAAGAAAAAGAAATGCAAAAAGGCAAAATGGTTGTCTGAAAAGGCCTTACAAATACCTGAGATAAGAAGAGCAGCTAAAGGCAAAGAGAAAAGCAAAGATATACCCATCTGAATGCAGAGTTCCAAATAATAGCACAGAGATATAAGAAAGCCTTCTTCAGTGATCAATGCAAAGAAATAGAAGAAAGCAATAGAATGGGAAAGACTAGGGATCTCTTCAAGAAAATTAGAGATATCAAGTGAATATTTCATTCAAAAATGGGCACAATAAAGGACAGAAATGGTATGGATCTAACAGAAGCAGAAGATATTAAAAAGAGCTGGCAAGAATATACAGAAGAACTATACCAAAAAAAAAAAAAATCTTCATGACCCAGATAACCATGATGGTGTCATCACTCACCTAGAGCCAGACATCCTGGAATGTGGTCAAGTGGGCCTTAGGAAGTATCACTAGGAACAAAGCTAGTGGAGGTGATGGAATGCCAGTTGAGCTATTTCAAATCCTAAAAGATCATGCTGTGAAAGTGCTGCACTCAATATGCCAGCAAATTTGCAAAACTCAGCAGTAGCCACAAGACTGGAAAAGTCAGTTTTCATTCCAATCTCAAAGAAATGCAATGCCAAAGAATGCTCAAACTACCACACAATTGCACTCATCTCATGTGTTAGCAAAGTAATGCTCAAAATTCTCCAAGCCAGGCTTCATCAGTACATGAAACTATGAATTTCCAGATGTTTAAACTGGATTTAGAAAAGGCAGAGGAACCAGAGATCAAATTGCTGTCATCTGTTGGGTCATAGAAAAAGCAAGAGAGCTCCAGAAAAATATCTACTTCTGCTTTGTTGACTTCACCCAAAGTGTTTGACTGTGTGGATCACAACCAACTGTGGAAAATTCAAGAGATGGGAACACCACAGTACCTTACCTGTCTCCTGAGAAACCTGTGTGGAGGTCAAGAAACAACAGTTAGGACTGTACATTGAACAACAGACTGCCTCCAAATTGGGAAAAGAGTATTTCAAGTCTGTATATTGTCACTCTGTTTATTTAACTTACATGCAGAGTACATCATGCCAAATGACAGGCTAGATTAAGCTCAAGCTGGGATCAAGATAGCTGGAAGAAATATCAATAACATCAGATATTCAGATGACACCACTCTTATGACAGAAAGCAAAGAGGAATTAAAGAGTCTCTTGATAAAAGTGAAAGAGGAGAGTGAAAAAGCTGGCTTAAAACTCAACATTCAAAAAACAAAGACAATATTATTTGGTTTCATGATCTTGCCAAGAAGATGGGGAAACAATGGAAACAGTGAGAGACTTTAGTTTCTTGGGCTCCAAAAATCACTGCAGATGGTGACTCCAGCCATGAAATTAATAAGACACTTGCTTCTTGACAGAAAAACTATGAAAAATCTAGACAGCATATTAAAAAGTAGAGACATTACTTTGCTAACAAAGGTCTGTCTAGTCAAAGTTATGGTTTTTCCAGTAGTCATGTATGGATGTGAGAGTTGTACCATAAAGAAGGTTGAATGCTGAAGAAATGATAGTTTTGAACTGTGGTGTTGAAGAAGACTCTTGAGCATCCTTTGGACTGCAAGGAGATGAAACCAGTAAATCCTAAAGAAAATCTGTCCTGAATATTCTTTAGAAGGACTGATGCCTAAGCTGAAACTCCAAAGTTTGGCCACCTGATGCAAAGAACTGACTCATTGGAAATGACCCTGATGCTGGGCAAGATTGAAGGCCAGAGGAGAATGGGACAACAGAGAGTGAGATGGTTGGATGGCATACCATTTCCATGGACATGAGTTTGAGCGAGCTCTGGGAGTTGGTGATGGACAGGGAAGCCTAGAGTGTTGCAGTCCATGGGGTCACAAAGTGTTGGACACAATTGAGCAACTGAACTGAACTGAACTGAACTATGGAAACTTTATATGCCTTGTACATAGTGTTCGAAATTCCAAAGTTGTTGTATATGAAAACTAAGTAGAAAACTTTTTGTTGTTTTTGTTTGTTTGTTTTTCAATACCATTCAAGAGCTTTATAATGGATAGATAATTTTTTTTTTATTTTCTAAGTTGAAATAAACATATTTAAAAAAGTAAAACAGGGTTACTCTTTTCTGATAATTTAGTAGTTTCCAAGGAATCTTTGATTTATAATTTGGTCTCTTGATATACTTACCTGCAGAGATGGAGATTCCCTGAGGAGACAAATCATCAGTGAATAAATAGTCCATCTCATTTATAAATTAGTCTCCTGTATGCCTGATTAGCAGGATTTAGTCTTCTAAACTATGATCACTCAGAATAATAAAAATTGAGCTTCTCAGCCATGAATGCTGAAGATGGTCCTTGGATTCTGATGAATTCACCAAGTTTCTTAACATTTTACATTTCTTACCATAGTTTGTGTCGAGTAAACAATAAATTGAAACTGATAGATGTCTTATGAAAGCATGCTTTCTTTTGCTTAATTATACTTGGGAAACCTATGTTGAATAAAGTATTCTCCATTTGCCTAAATGTTAAAATTTCATTATCATTTCTATTGCATTTACTTCACTGCTCAGGATCCTGTTGATAAACACTACAACGATGGCACTTAATGATTTGCCTCCCAACAGGATAATGATTATAATGCCAGGTTTTGTTTTTTTTTTTTTCTGCTAACAATATAGTTTCCATCTGTCATTCTTTTCTATATACTGAAGCCATGCTGCTCTTGGCATGGGTTACATTTGTAAATGTTTCATTTATGAACCGTTCCTCACCCTGACTCCTCTGCAGTACAGAAATATGCCACAGAAGATCAGTTGTCTTGCAGTTCATTCATGAGCCTCTAAATCTGGCATCACATTTGGTCTGTCATTTCCTCAATAGTTTCTAGCAGGAAGTTGTCCTACATAATCCTCATAGCTTTATTTATCAAATAATTATGCTAAATAGCTATTTAATTTGTAAATATATGACAACTGGTTTTCTTAATATTTTGTCTTTACCTTTTTACTGTCCATTTCTCTTGTTATAGACTAATGTGTTCCACAGGCAATGTTACTTAACAAAATCCTCAGTACAGTTTAATTTATGATTCAGAAGATAATACACATTCTTTAGGCAGTCAAGGATGTTGAAATTATGATAAAAGAGTTAAAATTACATTTTTATTCAAATTATTCTTTTGTAGCATATCTCCAGAATGTAGTCATTATATGAACAGATTATCAAGTTTCATGACCTGACAACCATGTTTTGTAAGCAACTGACTGTGAAATGTTATTGTTCATAAACAATTTAGCTGATTTAGACAGGAGGCTTCAACATTGACAATTTAGTTGTACCATTTTTAGAGACAAAAGAAGCTACAGTAATATTTTGGGGATCAGCAGGAGACCGGGTTGGGGAAGCCTAAGGAAAAAATCATTGTCTTACATCCCTTTTGAACACTCGTTGAGTAGATCAACTAATAAGTTAAATTCAAAAGGCAAAGGAGAGACAATCGTCACCCATGAAACAATGAGCCAACTTTTGTTTTACTTTGTCTTTTTTTACATTCCATCCTAGTAGATAAGTTAATAAGGTTAGAGTGTGTTGAGAATCAGATTCTAAGGCTTAGCGAATTACTTGCTTGACTTAAGGCAGAGTTGCTGCTGCTGCTGCTGCTGCTAAGTTGCTTCAGTCGTGTCTGACTCTGTGCGACCTCATAGATGGCAGCCCACCAGGCTCCCCTGTCCCTGGGATTCTCCAGGCAAGAACACTGGAGTGGGTTGCCATTGCCTTCTCCGTTAAGGTAGAGTAACTCCCAGCAATTGATAGAATAAGAATTTTTACTTACCTAAGTTTACAAAAGTACACAATAGTAGAGCCAGGTATAGAACCCAGGAAGTAAATAGAAGATATATTCTAAACAGAGAGTAATATCTTTGGAAGTGATAGAAACTGGGGTTTTAGAGAGTAATATCTTTGGAAGTGATAGAAACTGGGGTTTTAGGAATTCTTTTTCAGAATATTTCTTTGAGGAGCTGCTTATGTAGTGTGATTTTAGATATACCATGAAGAAAAACCCAAGTTACTCTCACCAAAGGGAGCTGTAATCAGTTCAAATTTAAACTGAATAAATCAACAAGTAGGGTGGAAGGGATAAGGGGAAATGAGTATTAATAAGCACACCTATAAGGACTTCCTTGTAGCTCCAATGGTAAAGAATCTGCCTGCAATGCAGGAGACCAGGGTCCAATCCTTGGGTCGAGCAGTTCCTCTGGAGAAGGGAACTACAATCTACTCCAGTATTCTTGCCTACAGAATCTCATGGACAGAGAATCCTGGTGGGCTACAGTCCATGTGGTCACAAAGAGTCGGACATGACTGAGCAACTAACACACGCACATCTATGTGCTGTTTTAGTTAAGGTGTTTTCTTACTATGATAAATGCTTTCAGTGGGGCAGCAGATAGAGGAGGAGGATGTGAACACTGTAATGTTAGAGATGGATATAGATGCAAGGGTTTGGGTTCAGAGTGCAGCCTGAGGGCACTCTGTGATGAAAACGTAGAGGCCAGGTAGAGCAGAGCAGGGACTCCAAAAAGTACAGAAAACATCTTCTCACAATCCATTCTGGGTTCTATACAAACACCTACTCATTTTGTCCCTTAACCACATCTAAGAGAAATCATATACGATAAACTTTGACCTTCCCCAATACAAACTGAAGTTCAGTAGCCATTAAATTTCCTGCAGTGCCTGCCTTCCCACTAGTCCTGCACTGCTTTTTCAGTATTTAATTAAGAGTGCTTTTACCCAGGATATGAGTTTCTTGCCCATACTCATTCATTTGTTCATTCATTCACTTACTTTATTCAACAAATATATACACATACACGCACAGACCCTTCCTTTAAGGAGCTTGTATTATGTGGGCAGAACTAACTTGTAAATTAATATAACTTTAGTGAAAGTCAATCGGTCATGTTCAACTCTTTGCAACCCCATGGACTATACAGTCCGTAGAATTATCTAGGCCAGAATACTGGAGTGGGTAGCCATTCCCTTCTCCCAGAGATCTTCCCGACCCAGAGATAGAACCAGCGTCTACTTCATTGCAGGCAGATCCTTTTCCAGCAGAGCAAACAGGGAAGCCTTCTTTCAGTTCAGTTCAGTTCAGTTGCTCAGTCGTGTCCGACTCTTTGTGACGCCATGAATTGCAGCACACCAGGCCTCCCTGTCCATCACCAACTCCCGGAGTTCACTCAAACTCAACGTCCATCGAGTCGGTGATGCCATCCAGCCATCTCATCCTCTGTCATCCCCGTCTCCTCCTGCCCCCAATCCCTCCAAGCATCAGAGTCTTTTCCAATGAGTCAACATTTCACATGAGGTGGCCAAAGTACTGGAGTTCCAGCTTTAGCATCATTCCTTCCAAAGAACAACCTAGACTGATCTTGCAGTACAAGGGACTCTAAAGAGTCTTCTCCAACACCACAGTTCAAAAGCATCAATTCTTCGGTGCTCAGCTTTCTTCACAGTCTAACTCTCACATCCATACATGACCACTGGAAAAACCATGGCCTTGACTAGACGAAACTTTGTTCCCAAAGTAATGTCTCTGCTTTTGAATATGCTATCTAGGTTGGTCATAACTTTTCTTTCAAGAAGTAAGCGTCTTTTAATTTCATGGCTACAATCACCATCTGCAGTGATTTTGGAGCCCCCGCCCCCCCAAAAAAAAGTCTGACACTGTTTCCACTGTTTGCCCATCTATTTCCCATGAAGTGATGGGACCAGATGCCATGATCTTCGTTTTCTGAATGTTGAGCTTTAAGCCAACTTTTTCACTCTCCACTTTCACTTTCATCAAGAGGCTTTTTAGTTCCTCTTCACTTTCTGCCATAAGGGTGGTGTCAGCTGCATATCTGAGGTTATTGATATTTCTCCCGGCAATCTTGATTCCAGCTTGTGCTTCTTCCAGCCCAGTGTTTCTCATGATGTACTCTGCATAGAAGTTATATAAGCAGGGTGACAATATACAGCCTTGACATACTCCTTTTCCTATTTGGAACCAGTCTGTTGTTCCATGTCCAGTTCTAATGTTGCTTCCTGACCTGCATACAGGTTTCTCAAGAGGCAGGTCAGGTGGTCTTGTATTCCCATGTCTTACAGAATTTTCCACACTTTATTGTGATCCACATAGTCAAAGGCTTTGGCATAGTCAATAAAGCAGAAATAGATGTTTTTCTGGAACTCTCTTGCTTTTTCCCTGATCCTGTGGGTGTTGGCAATTTGATCTCTGGTTCCTCTGCCTTTTCTAAAACCAGTGTGAACATCTGGAAGTTCACAGGTCACGTATTGCTGAATCCTGGCTTGGAGAATTTTGAACATTACTTTACTAGCATGTGAGATGAGTGCAATTGTGCGGTCGTTGGAGCATTCTTTGGCATTGCCTTTCTTTAGAATTGGAATGAAAACTGACCTTTTCCAGTCCTGTGGCTACTGCTGAGTTTTCCAAATTTGCTGTCATATTGAGTGCAGCACTTTCACAGCATCATCTTCCAGGATTTGAAACAGCTCAATTGGAATTCCATCACCTCCACTAGCTTTGTTCGTAGTGATACTTCCTAAGGCTCAATTGACTTCAGATTTCAGGATGTCTGACTCTAGGTGAGTGATCACACCATCATAATTATCTTGGTTGTGAAGATCTTTTTTATACAGTTCTTCTGTGTATTCTTGCCACTTCTTCTTAATATCTTCTTAGATATCTTCTAAGAAGATATTAAGAAGAAGCCTTCTTTATTTGGCTATAATTTCATTGGACAAAGATGAGAATGCTATCCTTTTAAATTTTAATTTGCAAATTTGACAATACAATTATTGTTTTTACCTGGTACTGTTTTAATTTCTGATGATTAAAACTTAGATTAGAAAATGTTTACTTCTGATCTTTAACTTTTAAAATCTCCCACTCTAAGTAAAACACTATGTTTCTCCTGACAAATTCAGTTTCCTGTATTTGGTACTACTTTGGAGAAGAGTACCCTTCAGGTTGGAAATTGTTATTTCTCTTCCTGTTGTCTACTGGGATTCTTTTCTACGGTCTGTTCATTCCTTGACATTTCTTTAGAAACTGAGATAAGTGATCCAATTACTGACAGTTTTGATGGTGATGTTGATGTACTATTTGGTGTCCACCCTTTTAGAAAAGCAATTTAATTCTATACATTCTAGTAAATTGCTTCAGCCTTTCCTCTTTTGCACCTTCTAAATAAGGGCATTTTAATCTGTTTTACTATTTACATGTTTGAATAAACTATGGCATGTGAGTTGACATAAAGATCTAACAGCTGGAGTGAAAAAATAATGCCAGATACTCCTTTAGGGTAGACATTGTATCTTATAAACTTTCTATACCCTCCATTTGTTAATATAGAGTCTAAATATTGCAGAAACTCAGTTAATGTTTGTTGAAATAATATTAAAATATATTCATATAAAATCAAGTAAAATATTTTGACTATCATGTCCTAAAGAAGGAAGTAAATACTTTCTATCATGTCTATGTAAGTTTAATGGAAGAAAAAAACAATCTAGGAAAAATTTTTTTTCTTTCCATTTTCGAGGAAAAAAAGATTCTTTTTCACTCTTAAGTTTTTCTTATAGTCCAGTAAAAGTCAATTTTTCCTTCTCAATGCAGAGCCACTTTGGTTTTAAGATAAGGGTTTTAATAGGTTTTTTTTAGATTTTTCTTCCATTATATAGAAATGGTTTTGCAGTGAGATGTACAATACATTGTAGATGAGACTTCCAAATAAGTAGTCATAATCTCTTTTACCAGAGCTATAAAAACAAAGATTTAAGCTCTTTTCAGACATTGACTTTAATTAAAAAAAAAAAAAGGAAAATGTTCATTTTCATGGAAAACAAGTGAGAAGTGTGAGAAAGGAATGAACTAGAAACACAAGAAGCCTCTCTGATGCTGTGTAAGTGATGGGGAGAAAGTGTAGTGGTTTGTTTATGAAATATAAGATTAGAAAATGTAAGACTAAAACCAAGTAGTCTCTTCTACCTATTAAAACTTTGAAGCAGATGAAAATAATACTTCTAGTAAATGAAGTTTTCAATACTTAGTTTCTTTATAGGTCAAAGAGTTGAAGATGTCAAAATGAAAGTATTATGTATTGCTATTAATTTGTAACATACAAAATTTCCTTTCTTTTTTTTCCTTTAAGCCAGTAGATAATTGAACAATTTATGGGGAAAGCATGACTTGAGGTGACTCATTGATAAGTCTTAAAGACTTTGTTCAGGAGCCCAGAGGGAACAGACCAATATCTCTCAGTGACCTTGTGATGGATTTAGATCTACCCCTGGTTCTCCTTCGGTCTCTGTGGTAAGCCCTCCTGTCTAATGGCAGACTTTAGAGATGATTATGGGACTGAAGCATATAAGTCTATGTCAAGCAGGATAACCATATAAGGTTTCTTTTGAGTGAACTAGGAGGGTGTGGAAGTAAGGATAGACATTACTTGTTATATTTTTAATCAACTGTTTACCATTCATTATTTGGATAAGATTTTTAGTGACAGTTCTTACTCATTGGTATAAAACTTGCCTTCTAAAAAGCAAACTAGCTTGAATTCTGTGCCCTGCACCCCACTCCCTCACTGCTTTTCTTCATTTAAAGTGATAATTAAATAAATTAGTTTCTGGTTATTATAGCTTATTTTTCCATCAGAACTAAAAAACAGTGATTTGTTTTCAAGAAGGGACAGAGACAAACGTTTGAACCTGCTTTCTGAAAAAGAAAAAAAAAAGATTATTTTCTATTAGAGTAGAAAGCTGAAGGTTGTAAGTTCACTTGTTCTAGACTGATTTTATTCTCTAATCTTGAGAAAGGTATTTAAAGTCTCTGTGGTCATATTACCTTATCTTTCAAATAGGATTTGCAAACTCTCACCTAGGGTAGACAAAATAACCATGAATAGCACCTGTATTAAAAACAAACAAGCAACAAGAAAAATAGTAAAGCTGTGACAAAACAAAATGCTGTAAGTATACTTAATGAACAAGTATTGATCTCAGTTTCTAGATAAAAGTACTTTGTTATTAATATATAAGAAGGAATGAGTCTCCTTGGAAAATGTCAATATTTAGAGGGAGATACTAAGGGGTAAACATAATAATCCTATGTTTACTTAAAGCAATCTGTGTTTGATTTATTTTTAGAAATTAAATATTGATTCTGACTCTCTGTGAGGGTAAAAACCCATAGTATCTGAAAGTTAAAACTGATTTTTGCCAATCAAACACATGCAGTTATGTCAAAACATTAGTTAATATGGTAACCTAAATGACAGTGTAAAATAGGATTTAAGCAGGTTGATATTGAAGTAGACTACTGCTGTTTATAGATAGGTGGATATTAATAGATATAGATCCCTACGTACTTATGTATCTGTGCCTATAATTCAAATTATTCTGTGATTGTTTTATATCTGGTCATGATGTCAGAAGTGTTCCCTTATTTTGGTATGGGAGGTGGTAAATGTGTTACAGTCAACGGAACATGGAACTAACTAAAATCTCTACTAACTTGTTACTAAGTGACTTTATCTTTCTGAGTCTTTGTAAGAAGTCTGTTGGAGAAAATTCTAAACCAGTGTTTACCGCTGTCTGAATATTTAAAAATACTGATAAATCTTTGGACTCGATTCACATACCATTAACTTGAATTTTTATAGTAAAACTATCCTAAAACAATAACTACTTTCTTAGTGGGTTGATTGATCTCTTATTGTTTAATTTTTCAAAATGCTGTATTAAATAAAATCTCTTCATTTTTTATTGTATAGTTGAAATGAGGATGATCTTCTATTATATACTGTAAACCTATACGCTAATTGTTTTTTAAAAAATAGCTTTTTAAAATTAATTTATTTATTTTAATTGGAGGCTAATTACAATATTGTAGTGGTTTTTGCCATACATTTACGTGAATCAACCATGGGTGTACATGTACTCCCCATCCTGAACCCCCCTCCCACCTCCCTCTGCATCCCATCTCTCAGGGTCATCCCAGTGCACCAGCCCTGAGCACCCTGTATCATGCATCCAACCTGGACTGGCGATCTGTTTCACATATAGTATACATGTTTCAGTGCTATTCTTTCAAATCATCCCACCCACACCTTTTCCCACAGAGTACAAAAGACTGTTCTTTACATCTGTGTCTCTTTTGCTGTCTCGCATATAGGGTCATCATTACCAACTTTCTAAATGTTTTTAAATTAATATATCTTAAATTTAGTGAAAGGAATATAAAGATTCAATAAATTATCCAAAAGAAAGAAATTAACATTGAGCTTCTTAATGTTGGGTACTTATTACTCTCACATTTAATCCAGTGCTATCAATCTTGTCTTTGTCATTTGATATCTTCTTTTAACTACAATAACATTTTCTTCTCCAACTGTGGTGTTGGAGAAGACTCTTGAGAGTCCCTTGGACTGCAAGGAGATCCAACCAGTCCATTCTGAAGGAGATCAGCCCTGGGATTTCTTTGGAAGGAATGATGCTGAAGCTGAAACTCCAGTACTTTGGCCACCTCATGTGAAGAGTTGAGTCATTGGAAAAGACTCTGATGCTGGGAGGGATTGGGGGCAAGAGGAGAACGGGACGACAAGGATGAGATGGCTGGATGGCATCACTGACTCGATGGATGTGAGTCTGAGTGAACTCCAGGAGCTGGTGATGGACAGGGAGGCCTGGCGTGCTGCAATTCATGGGTCTCAAAGAGTCGGACACGACTAGGCGACTGATCTGATCTGATCTGATCTGAACATTTTCTTATAACTTCCAAAGAATGAGTAAAGGGAGCACTAATAAATTAAGAGATATTTTCAGAGAAAGATATGCTAGAGATTTATTTCTGAAAGTTGATAGGGAAATTGTACATAGTTTAACCTATTCTATGCATTATGTTGCTTATTAAATGAAATAAACATTTTAAAACTTTAGTTTGATACCATCAACCTACTACTTTTATGTATTGTTAGTTTATCCAATTTCTCATTTATTATGATATGAATACATAATTATATTTTCATGTGTAACCCCTAAACAAATCACTGGTGTTAATCTTACCATATTTAAAATTGTGCTAATAAATTAAAAATAATAGAGTATTGAGTTTTACTGAAATTAATATTGAGATGGTGTTCTTTTTCTCCCTCAGTTTACAGTATTTTTGCACTCTAGTAGGGACTAGATCAGAGAAGGCAATGGCAACCCACTCCAGTACTCTTGCCTGGAAAATCCAATGGACGGAAGAGCCTAGTAGGCTGCAGTCCATGGGGTAGCGAAGAGCCGGACACGACTGAGCGACTTCACTTTCACTTTTCACTTTCATGCATCGGAGAAGGAAATGGCAACCCACTCCAGTGTTCTTGCCTGGAGAATCCCAGGGACGGTGGAGCCTGGTGGGCTGCTGTCTGTGGGGTCGCACAGAGTCGGACACGACTGAAGCAACTTAGCAGTAGCAGCAGCAGCAGCAGCAGCAGGGACTAGATAACTTTTATTTAAAGCCAGCAGGAGGAGCTCTCACCTTGCTGGGTCCAATGTAATTAGTATGCCTGCAAAATCTGAGTTTGTGGGGTTTTTGTCTATGAAGCAACTGATAAAATTTAAACATATGTCACATGTAATGGTGTTAAAAATAAAAATAAATCCTTAGTTTTATTTTGATATTAATGCATCCTTCACCTGTCAGGAATGCAAATTTGAAATTTTGCTGTTCTTATGAATTTTTAGAAAGTATGATTGCAGTTTAATGAGGAAGATAAAGCAGTTATGTAAATCTTGTTTCATGAAGCTACTAATAAACAAAAAAGGTGCTCTTAAGGATCTTCACTTTTGTAGATATGTACAGATTTTCTTTTTTGTTGTTGTTTATTTTGAAATGATTATATTTCAGTTTAAAAATTATAAATATTTTAAGAATTGAGCAGCCCAAATATATTTTAAAAAATAATTACCTCAGTTAATCGATTAATTATTTTGACAGTCTATGAAAAATAAATCTTCAGTGGTGGACTTCAATATTAGGGAGTTTTATACTCTGTACTCCAATAAACTCCCTGATTTAAATGTCATGATACCAATAATGCTTCTGTAGAACCCATTGATGAGAAAAGTAGGATATAAACTTATCTAAATTTGGAATCAGGAAAGTAAATGGTGATTTTTCTCTGCATCTACAAAAATAAAAAGAAAAACAAATAATGAAGTTTTATATTCAAACTTAAAAGGAAGTAAGAAAACACTATAATTTTTTTTAATTTAATTTTATTTTTAAACTTTACAATATTGTATTAGTTTTGCCAAATATCGAAATGAATCCGCCACAGGTATACATGTGTTCCCCATCCTGAACCCTCCTCCCTCCTCCCTCCCCATACCCTCCCTCTGGGTCGTCCCAGTGCACCAGCCCCAAGCATCCAGTATCCTGCAACGAACCTGGACTGGCGACTCGTTTCATACATGATATTATACATGTTTCAATGCCATTCTCCCAAATCTCCCCACCCTCTCCCTCTCCCACAGAGTCCATAAGACTGATCTATACATCAGTGTCTCTTTTGCTGTCTCGTACACAGGGTTATTGTTACCATCTTTCTAAATTCCATATATATGCGTTAGTATACTGTATTGGTGTTTTTCTTTCTGGCTTACTTCACTCTGTATAATAGGCTCCAGTTTCATCCATCTCATTAGAACTGATTCAAATGTATTCTTTTTAATGGCTGAGTAATACTCCATTGTGTATATGTACCACTGCTTTCTTATCCATTCATCTGCTGATGGGCATCTAGGTTGCTTCCATGTCCTGGCTATTATAAACAGTGCTGCGATGAACATTGGGGTACACGTGTCTCTTTCCCTTCTGGTTTCCTCAGTGTGTATGCCCAGCAGTGGGATTGCTGGATCATAAGGCAGGTCTATTTCCAGTTTTTTAAGGAATCTCCACACTGTTCTCCATAGTGGCTGTACTAGTTTGCATTCCCACCAACAGTGTAAGAGGGTTCCCTTTTCTCCACACCCTCTCCAGCATTTATTGCTTGTAGACTTTTGGATCACAGCCATTCTGACTGGCGTGAAATGGTACCTCATAGTGGTTTTGATTTGCATTTCCCTGATAATGAGTGATGTTGAGCATCTTTTCATGTGTTTCTTAGCCATCTGTATGTCTTCTATGGAGAAATGTCTATTTAGTTCTTTGGCCCATTTTTTGATTGGGTCATTTATTTTTCTGGCGTTGAGCTGTAGGTGTTGCTTGTATATTTTTGAGATTAGTTGTTTGTCAGTTGCTTCATTTGCTATTATTTTCTCCCATTCTGAAGGCTGCCTTTTCACCTTGCTAATAGTTTCCTTTGTTGTGCAGAAACTTTTAAGTTTAATTAGGTCCCATTTGTTTATTTTTGTTTTTATTTTTAAAGGAGTAGTCTAGCTTCGGCTTCCCTGATAGCTTAGTTGGTCTGGTCAAGAATCTGCGTGCAATGCAGGAGATCCTGGTTTGATTCCTGGGTTGCGAAGATCTGCTGGAGAAGGGATAGGCTACCCAGTCCAGTATCCTTGAACTTTGCCTGTGGCTCAGCTGGTAAAGAATCCACCCACAATGCACGAGACTTGGATTTGATCCCTGTGCTGGGAATATCCCCTGGAGAAGGGAACAGCTACCCACTCCAGTATTATGGCCTGGAGAATTCCATGGACTGTGTAGTCCATGGGGTTGCAAAGAGTCGGACACGACTGAGTGACTTTCTTACTTACTTCCTTATTCTAGCATGAATCTCCTTGGTTGGAATCACTTTGTGATCCTAGGGAAAATATGTAAGCTCTCTGAGCCTTAGTTTTCTCACCTGTAACTTGAGCATTAAAAAAAAGAAAAGAAAAGAAAAGAATTTATAGGGCAGTGTGAGATTCCTTGAAGAAGGAAACATATAAACCATCCTTCCTATATGTATGTGTGCTATGTCACTTCAGCTGTATCCAACTCTCTGTGACTCCATGGACTGGAGCCTACCAGGCTCTTCTGTTCATGGGATTTTTGAGGCAAGAATACTGGAGTGGGTTACTGTGCTGTTCTCCAGAGAATCTTCCTGACCCAGGGATCAAACCCATGTCTTATGTCTCCTGCAGTAGGAGGCAGGTTCTTTATCACTAGCACCAACTGGGAAGCCTATCTGACTGATTTAGTAGCATTACTTAATCAGCCTGCCAGGGAAAAAATGCAGAGAAGGCGATGGCACCCCACCCCAGTACTCTTGCCTGGAAAATCCCAGGGATGGGGAAGCCTGGTGAGCTGCTGTCTATGGGGTCGCACAGAGTTGGACACGACGGAAGCTACTTAGCAGCAGCAGCAGCAGGGAAAGAATGAGCTTCCGAGTGGCTTAGTGGTAAAGAATCTGATGCAACGCAGGAGACGAGATTCGGGTTCAATCCATGCAAGGTCCCCTAGAGTAAGAAATGGCAACTCACTCGAGTATTCTTGCCTGGAAAATCCCATTGACAGAGGAGCCTGCTAGTTTCCAGTGTATGGGGTCACAGAGAGTCAGACATGAATGATGTATTCCAAAATATAAATGTGTTAAATGAGTAACATTAAATTTTTTAGTGCCCCAAAGTAGATTCTGCTATTACACATTTCTGAATTATTTTCTATAGTATATTGTTGTTTATTTGCTAAGTTGTGTCTGACTCTTTTGTGACCCCATGGATTATAGTCTGCTAGGCTCCTCTGTCCGTGGAATTTCCCAGGTAAGAATACAGGAGTCGGTTGCCATTTCTTTCTCCATTGGCAGGTGGATTCTTTATCACTGACTTGGAGAAGGAAATGGCAACCCACTCCAGTGTTCTTGCCTGGAGAATCCCAGGGACCAGGGAGCCTGTTGGGCTGCCGTCTATGGGGACGCACAGAGTTGGACATGACTGAAGCAACTTAGCAGCAGCAGCAACATGTATATACCAAAAATAAAATTATATTCATTTGATAACTTAAGCTTGGAGTTTGAATATTTATTATGACTTCAGATTTTTTCTCTAATATGTGAGAGTATTATTTTTATACTGAATGAATCCAAATGCCATCAAGTACCATTTTGTGAATTTGCATGTGTGTGTTTATGTATGTGTGTGTGTGTGTATGCATTGTACTTTCTTTTACTTGTAGGCTTGTTAGAATTATATGTTAATATGGTGTAAATGAAGCTATAAAGAAGGCCTTTTTAAAAGCTCTAACCCTTTATGTGTTTTTTTTTTAATCTCTTTATATGATATTGCAGCATTGGAAGTCATTAGCTAAATATATTAATTCATTAAGAACAGAAAATGTTGTAGCCTAATTTGATCATTCTTTTTTCATTTATTAACTCAAATATTTCAATACGATGAATGTTCCTTCATTAACTATTTATTTATTTATAAATAGTTCATATATGAAAAACAAAATAAGTATTTTTTTCTTTTCAGATTTTTTAACAGTTTTTAAAATAATGGCTTCCTAGTGCACTGCAAAATATATTAGTAGGTATATTTTATCATTATGAATGCATAGATTTAAGTATACTTGAAGTGTTTCAGTCCCTTATAGTCATTAATCTTGTATATGTTCAAATTATCTATTTTTAGCCAGTGGAAGTTTAAGCCAGTTGGTTCTTGAGTCCTTTTTACATGCCCCTAGTAAACACTGATATATTCCTTGATTTGGTGTAAGGACTATAAAACACCACCAATGAAGTAATTTTACAAAACATAAAAAAGTAAATGGAACCTTGATCTGGCCAAGCCACTTAATTTACCAATTTAAAGAAAATACAGAGAATGGGGAAGTATGTTCAGTGATTTCTCACAAAAGGGAAAATCTAGAATGTGTGATAAAACTACTTTTGTAGGTCAAATTTTTTTCTAGTAAATTTCATTTCGTTTAGTGAAAAAGATAACTGACTAGTTAAAACAGCAATGAGATACTATTGTACATCTGTTAGAATGCCTTAAAAAAAAAAAAAGAAAACTGAAGAGTACCAAGTTCTGGTGAAGATGTAGAACAATTGGAAAATCATACATTCTACTAAAGGGAATGTAAAACTATACAGCCATTTTGGAAACCAGTTTGACAGTTTCTTAAAAAATAAACATTCTCTATGTAACTCAGTAATTGCTATTTACAATGGAGAAATGAAAACTTCGGTTTGTATAAAAATCTGTACATGAAAATTCATCAGCTAGGGAATTCCATTCTATATAATACTTTCCAGCAATAAAAAGGGACTGAGTGTTCAGTTGTATATATTGATACACAGCGACATAAATGAATCTCAAATGTGTTATGCTGAGCGAAAGAAAGCAGGTTCAAAAAACATCATATGATGTCATCCTATGTATGATTTCAGTCAGTCAACATTCTGGGAAAGTGAAAATCAAGGGACAGAAGTCAGATTAATGGTTTCTGGGGATTATTGAGGGGACTGGATTTACCATAAAGGATCACATGGGAAGTTTTGGTGGGGATGGAAATATTCTATAGCTTGATTGTAGTGGTAATTACATGATATTGGAGTTTGTCACAATTCCTAGAAATGCTCATTTAAATAGGCTGAATTTTAATGTAAGTAAATCATACCTCAGTAAATCTAACTTAAAAAAAAGGAAAAAGTGGGGGGGCCTATACAATAAAAAAAAAAACAAAACATGAAGAGAACACAACCTCATTGTAATGTATGGACTTATTTAGATCTTGATTTTCTGTTAAAATAAGTTGGGACCATAGGAATATTGAACACTGACTGGATATTTGATGATATTAATTAATACATACTATTTATAGTAATGGATCAAGATATTATAGCTATATTAAGAGGAATCTTTATCTTATATATAAATACTGAAATTTTTACAGATGAAATTAGATGGTTACTAAAATTTGCTTCAAAGAAATCTTGCAGTAAGAGTAGGTATGCAAGTATAGATGAAATAAGATTGGCTATAGGTTTGTAACAATTGAGGCAGGGTAATTAATACAATGAGAGTTAATTGTACTGTTTTCTCCACATTTTAAAGTATTTGAGAATTTTGCATAATTAAAATTAATTAAATGATTGCAGCTCAGTTTTACAAATATATGCTTAGTGAATATATTGGAAGAATATTCTGCAATGAGCATGTAGAGTTTATCCTAGAACTTTAAGCAGGGTTTCATAATAAAAATCAATAAAGTATACAGTCATTCAAATAAAAAAAAATCACAGAATCCTTACCATAAACACCAAGCAACAGATGCGAAATAACACATTTCCAATGGCACCTTTTTAAACTACTAAAATCCCTCCACTTTCTTAGCTAGATAAAATAAAACTTGAGATACCAAAGCACTGTTTCTTACTGTTTGGTCCATGACCTTACTGAGGATTTGGTGATAGAAGTTAAAAATATGGGTCGTATGTGAAGCTGAAACTCCCAATACTTTGGCCACCTGATGTGAAGAACTGACTCATTGGAAAAGACCCTGATGCTGGGAAAGACTGAAGACAGGAGGAGAAGGGGACAACAGAGGATGAGATGGTTGCATGGTATTACTGACTCGATGGACATGAGTTTGAGCAAGCTCCAGGTGTTGGTGATGGACAGGGAAGCCTGGCGTGCTGTAGTCAATGGGGCCGCAAAGAGTCGGACACAACTGAGCGACTGAACTGAGCACATTAACTTGGTGGAAACACTACCAAAATACTCCCCAATTGATCTCCATTTATCTTTCTAGACTCATTCCTGTTCTCTTAATTCCCCTAAATATTTTCCACTCCTACTTCCCACTCCAGCAACTGAGAACTAATTTAGTTATAGCTCAGTAACTTTATAGAAGGTATTCTAAAATAAATTTGTTTCTCAGCACATGTGATTAAAGACCCCTTCATCATAGCCCAGACCAAATTGCATTTCCTTTATGAAATCATCTCAGACCTCCATGCCAGCCTTTTTGTTGTTGTTGTTCAGCTGCTAAGTCATGTCTGACTCTGAAACCCCATGGACTGCAGCATGCCAGGCTTCCCCGTCCTTCACTATTTCCCAGAATTTGCTCAAACTTATATCTACTGTGTTGATGATGCCATCCAACCATCTCATCCTCTGTTGTCCCTTTCTCCTCCCGCCTTCACTTTTTCCCAGCATCAGTGTCTTTTCCAGTGAATCAGTTCTTTGCCTCAAGTGGCCAAAGTATTGGAGCTTCAGCTTTAGCACCAGTCCTTTCAATTAATATTCAGAGTTGACTTCCTTTAGGATTGATTGGTTTGATCTCCTTGCAGTCCAAGTGACTCTCAAGGGTCTTCTCCAGCATCACAGTTTGAAAGCATCAATTCTTGGGTGCTCAACCTTCTTTAAGGCCCAACTCTCATATCCATTCAGACTTAGCCCAATTTAATTGTTAAGCTATTGTGTAGTCTACAATTTTAGAGTTTAAGAGAATATGTCCTGATTATTTGTTTTTATGTCTTCCCAACCAGATTATGAGTTACTTTTGGTCAGGGAAAAAGGTATATGTTTTTTGTTTTGGCTTTTACTTCCTTTAGCAGTAAGTATACTAGCACATACAATAAAAATGTAATCCATGCTTTAAAGATATGAGTTTATTCAAAATGAGTTGCCAGTCATATACAAGACAACACAGAAAGAAAATATACAGACCTGCTTTAAATTTTTTCTTTCTTTAATATGGTAAAAAAAGAGACTATTTTTATAAATGAGAGGGAAAGAAAGGTAGTCATTTCACCGTTGGTCTGCAAAGTGGCCCCGGACTCACATGGGGCAAGGACAGAGCAAAGGAAGGAGCAGATCACTCCAGATTGGTAGGTGGCAGGTTTAATAAGTAGTCTTATATGTACAAGACTTGTTTTGTGCAGCTGCCAAACAGATAGGCCTCTACCCCTTGACCACCAGAGTCCTAGAGGTCTCAACAGGGTTTAGTCATATGCACAATACAGATAGTTTCAGCAGCACTTACCTTCTCAAGGCTCTGCCCTTAGAACAGAGGGAATGATAGGAAGAGTGTACATTCTAAGGACAGGTGAGAAGCTCAAGAGCCTCCCATCCATTGGTCAGGTCCTGCTTATAGGTCATCTGGTGGTTGTATTCTCGCCTACCTCTTCCAACATTTATCATTTTTACTAAAAATGACTGTGTTAGTTATGTTATTCCATTTCATTTAGTGTTGTTAAGCACACGTTTCTTATTTTAAAATTAATGTATAACTGCCACATTCATTTTATATTTACCTAGTGGCTCAGCTGATAAAGAATCCACCAGAAATGCGGGAGACCTGGGTTTGATCCCTGGGTTGGGAAGATCCCCTGGAGAAGGAAACAGCTACCCACTCCAGTATTCTGGCCTGGAGAATTCCATGGACTGTATAGTCCCTGGGGTCACAAAGAGTCAGACACAACTGAGCGACTTTCATTTTCACTTTCACTATTATTATTATATATTAAGCTTTAGTATTTATAAATAATTTTACCTGTCATGCAACTTATTAAAGCTAATTCAAACAATAATAGTAAAGGTAGTTGATAGTGATTTAAATAACTAGTTTCTATTTACGTCAATTAAGAAGTTCATGCAAGAATTTTTTTTGTTGTTTATTTGATTTCAGTTGTGTTGCTTGATACAACAACTGTGCTGGGAGAGCTAGGATGGAAAACATATCCATTAAATGGGGTAAGTTTAAATATCTTTCAAAATTGTTATTCTGCTGGGTTTTTAGGCTGTATTATAATAGTTAAAATTGTTCAATGTTTTAAGTATGAATTTCAGCATAAAACTTAAATCCTATGGAAAAGATTAAAATACAATTAGAACTGGTAATCAGTGGAATGATATATAAAAATGCTTTCTTCTAAATTAGTAATTGTTCTTTAATATATTGTTTATATATAGTAGTATTAGAATAGTGCCCATATAAATATTTTCTTTAAAAATAAATGTTTCCTGTGTATATGTTAAATTTGGTAACCTCATTGAATATTTGTATATAAATAACTTTAGATTATCGTAAGTCAATTTTACAGATGCCATTTGGTGTTCATTAGGAAATATGAATCTTCTAAAGTAGTATCCATCTTTTGAACTTTTCAAAAAGGAACATTTTGGTTAGATTTTTGTTAGCAGAGTGTAGTTGCTTTTGAAGGGCTTATAAGGATGTATAATTTACTAAGTACAGTTTTGCAGGTATTGACATCATTTTAGCTATGGCTGTACTTGATTTTTTACATGTTTTGACATATTTTGCCTCATTTTCACATTCAGTTTATTTCTACATTTTTTTATTTCAAGCTAAAATAAAAGGGTGATTTGTGATGCTTTTTACCTTGATTTTGTCTTTTTAAACAAATCTTCAACAATGGAGGCAGTTGTTTCTAGATATACTTGTATTAGCTTTTGTTCCTTTTCTTAGGAATTGTATTTTTCTCATCCATTACATTCTCCCTGATACTATTCTACATTGCTTTTTTCTGTTATATTTATACATTTAAATCTGAGAGAAGTTGACCTAATTTTTTTTGTTTTTAGAATTCTTAGAATAATGCTATTTGAGTTTGACCCTTATGTCAGGAGTTATTCAACAGTCATTCATTAAATTTTTATTTTCAAATAAAAATTCCTGTAAGAGTTTAATCTTTCTATGTTTAACAGGTTTTTTGTTTCTTTAGATTTGTTTGTTTATAGCCTGTGTTTTTATTGTTTCTGAAGTTTTAATCTAATAGAGTTCTTGTCAAGCCATTTCTGAGAATGTGTCTTTTAAACTAAGATCATGCTTGTACCTTCATTATCTTATTTTCATTAAAATGAATATACATCAGTATTCATTGAATGTAGTTAGTATATTAATCACAGTTACTTTGAAGTGAATAAAGCTTCTTTTCCAGAATATCTTTCCAAGATATATATATTTTTCTCAGTAGATGAAGTAACTTATAAAGACTTACAAATGATTAAGTAGTCTATAAGCCCCACATTTTCATTTTCTGAATAAAATGACAATGTTAGCAGTCATACTATCACTGATTTTATGTAATCATAGCCAAAGAATCATATGAGAAACAGCAGGAGTTGTGCCCCTGCTCTGGTGAGTGTGTTTGGCTTGATCACAGGGCTGCATTTCTTAATGCAAAGTGGTAACCAGGAGACATAGGGACTTACAGAGTTACAAATAAACTTACTACTATCATTCTTGTAATGATTTTGTCATAGGTGTTATGAATTAGGAATTTTCTGTGTCTGGTTTATTATATAAAGAGAGGGCAGAGTTGTCTGAAAAATTATGCTTACTTCATAGTTTTCTGTTTGCCAGACACTGCTCTGAGAATTTTATCCTTTTATTTTTCACAATGGCCCTATGAGGTTTGTCTTAGTTCCATTTCCCTGTGGGAGAAACCCAGTATTAAGGAGAATAAGGAAAAAAAGATACCAAGAATTTATAGGCCAGGTAGTGAGTGATGTACTTCAATACATGCTGCATTATTTCTGACTCTAGTGCCTGTATACTTATGATGGCCCTGCAAACAGAGGAGGATTGGAAACTATGAAAAGCCAGTTACTTACATGTGCTATTTGCATAATTGATTCAGATTTTTTTATCCCCTTGATAAATATACTGCTAAACTGAAATGTGCATTTTGGGCGCCAACCAAGAATGAGCAGGCAAAGAGAGAAAGAAAAAGGAAAAAACTACAGTAGAAAATAAATATGATAGAGTAAGGTAGCAAAGGAAAAGATGGTTAAAAATTCATTGAGCATTTACCACATGCTAGGCTTTGTTCAAAGCACTTTACTCACATGAGTCCTAGAAATCAAGTATAAATTTTCTCTATTGAAAGTGTGAACCTGAAGTACATTAAATAACTTCTACATGGTCACAGAGCGAGGAAGTAATTCAGCAAAATTTCTAAGCCAAACATATTTTAATCTTCACATGTATCTGTGGTCATTTCACAGCTCACTGCTTTTTATTTAAGATTCTGCCAAGTAAAGATAAAGGGCAATGACCAATACATATAGACTACAGAGGGAAAAGTAATACAAGGATTCAGACATTAAAAAGTAAACTGAATCCTCTATTACCTTGGGATATCACTGATGGGATAAGCTATATTACTTTTAGATTATCACCCAGATAATAATGCATATATGGACAATGTCAGTGGTAGGATTTCTTGAAAATTGGAGCACATGGAAATATTTTGTAAGAGATATGGACAAACCTTCATGAATTAGATAAAATAAAGGTGAATCAAGGGAAATAGTAAAATGGATAGACGACATTAGTAAATTTTAAAGAAAATACACAACTTAAGTTTCTCTTTTAATGAAGAGAATAGGTTACTGACAAGAATAGAGCTTTCAGTCCAGTCGATCAGTCATGTCCGACTCTCTGCGACCCCATGGACTACAGCATGCCAGGCTTCCCTTGTCCATCCCCAACTCCCGGAGCTTGCTCAAACTCATGTCCATCACTTTGGTGATGCCATCCTACCATCTCATCCTCTGATGTCCCCTTGTCCTCCCGCCTTCAGTCTTTCCCACCATCAGGGTCTTTTCCAGTGAGTTGGTTCTTCACATCAGGTGGCCAAAATATTGGAGTTTCAGCTTCAACATCAGTCTTCCAATGACTATTCAGGACCAATTTCCTTTAGGATTGACTGGTTTGATCTCTGTGCAGTCCAAGGGACTCTCAAGAGTCTTCTCCAACACCACAGTTCAAAAGCATCAATTCTTCAGCACTCAGCTTTCTTTATAGTCCAACTCTCACATACATACATGACTACTGGAAAAACCATAGCTTTGACTAGATGGGCCTTTGTTGGCAAAGTAATGTCTCTGCTTTTGAATATGCTGTCTAGATTGGTCATAACTTTTCCTCCAAGGAAAAAAATGTCCTAATTTCATGCCTTCAATCACCATCTGCAGTGATATTGGAGCCTCAAAATATAAAAGTTTCTGACTGTTTCCACTGTTTCCCCATCCATTTGCCAGGAAGTGATGGGACCAGATGCCATGATCTTCGTTTTCTGAATGTTGAGTTTTAAGCCAACTTTTTCACTCTTTCACTTTCATCAAGAGGCTCTTTAGTTCTTCTTCACTTTCTGCCATTAGGATGTTGTCACCTGTGTATCTGAGGTTATTGATATTTCTCCTGGCAATCTTGATTCCAGCTTGAGTGTCATCGAGCTCGGCATTGTGCATGAATAGAGCTTTACTTGGTGCTATTTATAGGTTAAAACAAGTGAGTAGATAAGTAGAAAGGGTGGAAAAACTTTGAGCCATGGTAATTTGAATGGCCATTTTAACTAAAGTTGCCTTTTCTCAGAGATGCTACTTAAGTTGGTTTTACAAATATGTGAAGACAACTAGGTGATGTATTTGACAATCTTTTGACATAAAGCATATCTGGTGTTTTTCTGAATGAAGTATTTCCTAGAAATAACTTTTAAATTGATAAGATTTTCTTCATTTAATGAAATTAACTAAGAAATATTTTTGAAATCATATCATGTATGATTTACATTAGAAATCATATAAAATATGTGACTTAGTAAATTAACTCATACTGGTTTTATTTTTATTCTTTTTTTTTTTAACTTAAAATGCCCATTTTACCCATAGTAACATACTGACTGATGTAGTTACAGTAGTAGGCATTCATTTTGTGCCTGTAAAGAAAACCATTTCAGGTTATTTGAGTAAAACTTAAGCACCGTTGGTTAGCAGATATGAAAAATAGGTGAGTAATCTCAAGCAAATGATTCTTTAGGCTTTCAAAAATGAAAAGAAAATATATTTATTCTGAAATGCTTGTCAACTCATTTTTGCCAGTATTGAAATATACTTTTAAAAAAGTCATGTCCTGAATTCCATTTAACAAGTTGCTATTTTACATTCTTGGAGTTAGGTACTCTTTGGAAGTTTAGAAATAATGTCTTCACAGTATTATTGCCAATGAGAATATCTTGAGGTAATACTCAGTATTGTTTTGTGAAAGAATAATAAAGGGAGGAATGAATTCTGGTCAAGAAAAATTGGTTGTAGGAAGTAACATATCAGTAACATATCAGCTCTTTCTTATACATTGAAGGAATCACAGGTGGGCTGGAAGAGAGGGTAGAAGCACCTTTTAGGAAAAGAAAATGACTTGAAGACAGGCACACTATTCTTAAATGTGTGCATTAGGTTCCAAATAGGAAAAGGAGTACGTCAAGGCTGTATATTGTCACCCTGCTTATTTAACTTCTATGCAGAGTACATCATGAGAAACGTTGCACTGGTTGAAGCAGAAGCTGGAATCAAGATTGCCGGGAGAAATATCAATAACCTCAGATATGCAGCTGACACCACCCTTATGGCAGAAAGTGAAGAGGAACTAAAAAGCCTCTTGATGAAAGTGAAAGAGGAGAGTGAAAAAGTTGGCTTAACGCTCAACATTCAGAAAATGAAGATCATGGCATCCGGTCCCACCACTTCATGAGAAATAGATGGGTAAACAGTGGAAACAGTGTCAGACTTTATTTTGGGGGCTCCAAAATCACCGCAGATGGTGATTGCAGCCATGAAATTAAAAGATGCTTACTCCTTGGAAGGAAAGTTATGTCCAACCTAGATAGCATATTCAAAAGCAGGGACATTACTTTGCCAACAAATGTCCATCTAGTCAAGGCTATGGTTTTTCCTGTGGTCATGTATGGATGTGAGAGTTGGACTGTGAAGAAAGCTGAGCGCCAAAGAATTGATGCTTTTGAACTGTGGTGTTGGAGAAGACTCTTGAGAGTCCCTTGGACTGTGAGGAGATCCAACCAGTCCATTCTGAAGGAAATCAGTCCTGGGTGTTCTTTGGAAGGAATGATGCTAAAGCTGAAACTCCAGTACTTTGGCCACCTCATGCAAAGAGTTGACTCATTGGAAAAGACTCTGATGCTGGGAGGGATTGAGGGCAGGAGGAGAAGGGGACGACAGATGATGAGGTGGCTGGATGGCTTTACCGACTCTATGGACGTGAGTTTGAGTGAACTCCAGGAGTTGGTGATGGACAGGGAGGCCTGGCGTGCTGTGATTTCATGGGGTCGCAAAGAGTTGGACATGACTGAGCGACTGAACTGAACTGAACTGAAGAATATTTTGTGTGTCTGAAGGGAAGAGATGTGGTGGATAGTGAGTGAAAGCTGCTCAGTTGTGTCTGCCCTTTTGCCACCCCAGGGACTATATAGCCCATGGAATTCTCCAGGCCAGAATACTGGAGTTGGTAGCTGTTCCCTTCTCCAGGGGATCTTCCCAACCCAGGAATCAAACCCAGGTCTCCTGCATTGTGAGTGGATTCTGTACCAGCTGAGCCACAAGGAAAGCCCAAGAATACTGGAGTAGTTGCCTATCCCTTATTCAGGGGATCTTCCAGACCAGGGATCCAGGTGGAGTCTCCTGAATTGGAGGTGGATTCTTTACCAGATGAGCTACCAGGGAAGCCATTTACATAAGCTTTTTAAAATATAAAGTGACAATATGAAGCAGTGTGACATGTTTCCTCTGTTACTTATAAACTGGTTTAGAAGGCAGTCCCCAGAATTCTAGTAATGCTGTGGAAATATTACCATTTTAATTTACAACCAGGATAAGCTTCATTCAGCTAGGAACCAAGGGATCTCAGTTCTAGTTGCCATCTTGCACCATGTGATCCTGAATACTCTCAACTTCTGAAATCAGAAGCCTCATGACAAAAGGAAAGGGGGTGAATCAGGCCATCCTAAATATCCTTTCCAGTTCTGTACTTTGTAATTCTGTGAAATCAGAGTAACATGTCCCAGGCTGTTTGGGATCAGGGATTTGAGAACCTAAGTTCATGTATAGTACTTTTAATCTTCATACTTCTTTATTGAGTCCTGTTCTTATTAAATGTATTTCCACATTCATGTATTTAAGTATATTTAAATAGTCTCTCCATCATTAGCAATAAAAAACGTTTCTCAAGAATGTACTTTTTGTCTAGCTATATCGTAGAAGACTTTGAATTTCAGTGTCTGAATTGATTTCTATATTGTGTATCTCAAACCCAGTAAGTAGAAATAAAAGTAGGAACTTTCTGAATTCTCTTGAACAGTCAAAAATTATTGAAGCTTTCTTTTGTTTAAGACAATAATATAAATATTTGGAAGTGAAAGACAACTTGGAAAATTGTTAAGAAATAATGTTCAAAATATAGGCTTTATTGATATGTTGAGAACAGAGGGAAATTGAATACTTGTATTTATATAGAGAATAGAGCTTGGTTTTAGAAAAGAAGGAATACATCAGTGAATTGGGGAACCAGTGATTATAATTCTTAACACTGAGCTCTCACTGTCTGATGTTAAGTGTTTTATATCTACATAATTAAAATCTGTTAATAACTTTATCCTGTAAATGTCCTTTCTATCCTTTGTCTGTCAGTATACTACACTAAGGTGATAAAATGATGATCTGGTAGAGTAGCTAACAGAGTGCCATGATAATCAGTGAAAGAATGCTACATGAATAAAAAATTTTGTGCAGCACTATAGAAGTTACCTGAATACAATCAAAGTGTTTTCACAAATATTAAGTATAGGCAGATGCCCTGGATTTTCTATTTTCTATTAGTAACTAATAATTGGTTGACACTACATTTTACTATGTGCAAAACTGAAGGAGCTATTTCAATTTGAAAGTCTCCTGAGAGGGAGACAGTTTTTAAGAAGTCATGTTATTTAAATGCTAATAAGAGAAAAGAAACACAAAAGACATAGCTCATGCAATAACTTTGTACAAAATAAGCAATTAAAAAATATGTATCTCGTGAGTTCTCATAATCTGAAAATGTATGAAATAAAATTATATAAATTTTCTTGACACATTAACTCTCAGGTTTACTCCTGTTCTTTGATGCTTTTATTTACTCAATTTATTTTTAACAAATAAATAAAACTGTAGATGAAAAGGAATACAATAAGAGGGTATATTAGTTAAATTTGACATTCAAATCCTTAATATCCTTTATATATCAGTCCCTGTTCAGTGCCACACAACAGTAGGAGTTTGTCATATTGGGGTATCTTGTCTCAATATTAACTCTTACTAATAAAAAGTAACTGCTATTAACCAGAAAAATAAAAAAGCTTTCATGATTAAAACCTTATATTGTTTTCCTTGAGACTTAGTAGTTATATTTGATACTTCTTAAACTTTAATAGCCATGTGGCTTTTTTGTTTTAATACTGTAATTGAAAAGGTAATGTTTTTGGGTAGCCACATTATGGCTATTAAAGGTATACATACTTAATAAAACCTGATAGTTAAAGCATAGTATTTTATAATATAATTCCATAAAATAGTATACAATTTAAACCTAAAATTATATATACTTAATGTGGATGGAAAAATTAGATTTTTTAAGCATTTTATTGACTCACCTGAAATATTTTCACCATTTATTTTTATTTATAGTAATATTTTTAGTGAGGTAATGAAATATTTGCTTGTTCTGGATTTTTTTCCCCACTCTCCTCTTTGGGCTACTACTGTATGCATATAGATCAGATCTAGTTTACAAGGTTGAATGGACACAGATTTATGCACTGCAGTATTCAAAATCCAATTTCCCTTTCAACAGTAAAGTAAGCTTTAACAAACTTTTAAGAGAAAACTGAATATTAGGAGGAAGAAAAAGTGCTATTGGATAGTAAGCTGCATTTTATATTAACTATGACAGAGATTAGAAAACTTTCTCAGATGCCAAACATTGGTTTCAAATGTGTATTATATGTATTTCATACATGCGTGACATAGATGATCATTAGGGTTTGAATAATGTATGGCCATAGAAGATATGTGATCTTATCTGTTAAATATAGTGAATTAATTTTAAGAAATTTACTCTGAGATAGGAAAATAGGGATAAGTCATTCATACCTAGATGAAAGCTATGAGTGAACCTAGCATTTCAATTACTAATGATTCTTATATTGAAAAAAATTAATGATTTTTATAATAAAAGAGACTTATATTGCAATTAAACTGTGTAGAAAGATAGTTTATCCCATATATCAGATCCTATTATTTTCTAATATCATTGTTCCTAAGTTGAAAAATCAAAGTAGAATGTGTTGACAATAGAGAATAGAATACCTAGTAGTTAATTTATGCATTTCATATAGGAAGAACCAATTTATTATAGTACCTGATTTTAGTGCTGCATTTTTTGTACATTTTATATTACATTGAAATTATCCAAAACTACATGTATGTGTTTGAATTCTGAGAATATAAGCTTTAGTGATAATTTAATGTTAAAAATGGATGTCAGTTCTTTTCAAAACTGATACCTAAATAGTTCTTTTCTCTGAGAAACTTAACAATGTATATGGTAGTTTTCTAAATGTCTATCAGATTAATTTCAATCATATTGTTTCACATTTGAAAGAAATTATTTTTCAGTTTCAAAAGTTTCCATCATCCTAGCCTGGCACTCAGAGATTCTTGCCTCAGTTATTCCCAGTCTGCTAATGAGCCACTTAGAGAAAATTCTTCATTTTCCATTATATTGTTCTTGATCGCTACCATTACTGTTGATTTGTTCTTAGGATTTCCATCTCTTTGCTTATTACATTATCCCTCTGTTCTTTGCTGTTGTCTAAGTTACCACTAAAGCCCTTAGCATATCATAGATTTTAATAATTCCTGGTCTGATAATTCGAACATTCGTGCCATGCCTGACTCTGGTTCTGATGTTTCTTCTCTTTAAACAGTGATTTTTTCTGTCAGTACATCTTTTAAATTTTAGTTGAAAGGTGGACATGATATCTGGGTAAAAGGAATTAAGGTAACTAGGCCTTTAGTAAAGTATTGGTAATGTGTGGGGGAAAGGAAAGTATTGTATAGTCCTATAATTAAGTCTAAGTCTTTTGGTGAGCCTGTATCTCTGGACTATGAAGGCTTCTCAATTTTCTTTTCCCTCATTAAGTAGACAGGATGGCTAGAGGGAGCTGAAGTTGGGTTTCTCCCTCCCCTATACAGAAGTCTGGAACTCGTTGAAACTGGATATTTTCCTTTTCTCGAGTAGGTTGCTGCTGCTGCTGCTGCTAAGTTGCTTCAGTCGTGTCTGACTCTGTGCGACCCCAGAGACGGCAGCCCACCAGGCTCCCCCGTCCCTGGGATTCTCCAGGCAAGAACACTGGAGTGGCTTGCCATTTCCTTCTCCAATGCATGAAAGTGAAAAGTGAAAGTGAAGTCGCTCAGTCGTGTCCGACTCTTAGCGACCCCATGGACTGCAGCCTACCAGGCTCCTCCGTCGATGGGATTTTCCAGGCAAGAGTACTGGAGTGGGGTGCCATTGCCTTCTCCGCCTCGAGGAGGTTAGACTCTGTTAAAACCCCAGATCCCAGCAGGCAGTTAGGGCCCTGGTAAAGTACTTTCTCCTCAGGGCAGGCCTTGTTAAGAAGAACCAAATGATCTGGCATATTTCAAAGGGATTAATTTACATTTTCAACTATTATCAGTATTGTATATTTAGAAGTGGCTGAAACCTTTGTTTATAGAGTTTCACAAATTATGATTATGCTTAATTTTCTCTGCCTTCTGGTTTTATACAAAGAACTTTCTGAATTTTTCACTTTCTCATCATTTTAATCACTACTGGTAGTAGATGGTTTTATTTTTAACTCCATTTAATCTAAAAATGAATCAAGCTTATATGCCTTTGATTGCATGACGTTACTACTGTTATTCTGTCAATAAAGCAGGACTTTTGAGTTTCTCATGACGCAGTTTGAATAGTAGACCATGACACACCCAAGAGCTTGTCAAAATTTAACTCCACATATCTTGACTTCACAGGAGACCTAATAAAATCCTCCCCCAAAACATTCAAATTATTGCCATGAGTCTGCACTAAGAAAACTGTACTTAAGCATTTTATATATTTTTCATTTAATCCGAATAATATCTTTGTGAAGTATTATTAGCACCATTTTGCAAAAAAAAAAAAAAACAAACCTGAGAAAAGTTACATCACCTGCCCAAGTGTTTAGTGACATTTGCTGCTGCTGCTGCTGCTAAGTCGCTTCAGTCGTGTCCGACTCTGCGCGACCCCAGAGACGGCAGCCCACCAGGCTCCGCCGTCCCTGGGATTCTCCAGGCAAGAACACTGGGTTGCCATTTCCTTCTCATGGTATTGAAACCAGAGTCACTCAGTCTCAAAGCCAGGATTGTTAGCCATTCAGGGTACCATGAATTGATGTTCAACATTGTGATTGGTGCTATGGAGAATGTAAAATAATCTATACATTTACTCAAGTGCAGTCTTAACCTAGTTATAGTGTTATTACAATGATACCGATTTTGTGTCAAAAGATATGTGGTTATTGGAAAGTGCTAAAACATAGATTAACTCATCTTTGAAGGGCAAAGGATATCCAAAGCTAAAAATGGTTACTTATTAAGTATAGTCATTTAGTCAGTGGCACAACAATATTTGGTGCATGTTTATATTTACATTTTTTTTTCTCTTAGAAAAGAACTAAAGAAATATTCCTCTAGTGTATTTCTTTGGAGTCTATTCTTTCATGTTTCATTGTTAATAACTACATCTTACATGTATTTGTTATTGACTGTAAGTTAAAGAGTAAAATAGAGTTCAGTTCAATTCAGTCACTCAGTTGTGTCTGACTCTTTGCAACCCTAAGGACGGCAGCACACAAGGCTTCCTTGTCCATCACCAACTCCCAGAGCTGGCTCAAACTCATGTCCATCGAGTCAGTGATATCATCCAACCATCTCATCCTCTGTCCTCCCCTTCTCCTCCGGCCTTCAATCTTTCCCAGCATCAGGATTTTTTCCAATGAGTCAGTTCTTCACATCAGGTGGCCAAAGTATTGGAGTTTCAGCTTTAGCATCAGTCTTTCCAATGAATATTCAGGACTAATTTCCTTTAGGATTGACTGGTTGGATCTCCTTGCAGTCCAAGGGACTCTCAAAAGTCTTCTCCAACACCACAGTTCAAAAGCATCGATTGTTTGGTTCTCAGCTTCTTTATAGTCCAACTCTCACATCCTTACATGACTACTGGAAAAACTATAGCTTTGACTAGATGGACCTTTGTTGGCAAAGTAATGTCTATGCTTTTTAATATGCTGTCTAGGTTGATCATAGGTTTTCTTCCAAGGAGCAAGTGTCTTTTAATTTCATGGTTGCAGTCACCATCTGCAGTGATTTTGGAGCCCCCAAAAATAAAGTCTGCCACTATTTCCATTGTTTTCCCATCTATTTGCCATGAAGTGATGGGACCAGATGCCCATAAAATATAGTGTTCAGTTCAGTTCAGTCGCTCAGTCGTGTCCGACTCTTTGAGACCCCATGAATCGCAGCACACCAGGCCTCCCTGTCCATCACCAGCTCCCGGAGTTCACTCAGACTCACGTCCATCGAGTCAGTGATGCCATCCAGCCATCTCATCCTCTGTCGTCCCCTTTTCCTGCCCCCAATCCCTCCCAGCATCAGAGTCTTTTCCAATGAGTCAGCTCTTCGCATGAGGTGGCCAAAGTACTGGAGTTTCAGCTTCAGCATCATTCCTTCCAAAGAAATCCCAGGGCTGATCTCCTTCACAATGGACTGGTTGCATCTCCTTGCAGTCCAAGGGACTCTCAAGAGTCTTCTCCAACACCACAGTTCAAAAGCATAAATTCTTCAGTGCTCAGCCTTCTTCACAGCCCAACTCTCACATCCATACATGACCACAGGAAATATAGTGTAGTCCAACCCAAAACCCAAAACTCCCTTATCGAAATAAGTATATTAGAAATGTTACAGACATTAGATAACACAACTAGGTAAATGTTGATTAGTTGCTAATTCCTGTTTGACTCTTTTGTAACCCTATGGACTGTAGCCCAACAGGCTCCTCCCTCTATGTAATTTCTGAGGCAATAATACTGGAGTGGGTTGCCATTTCTTTCCCCAAAGGATCTTTCCCACTCAGGGATCAAACCTGCATCTCCTGCATTGGTAGGTGGATTCTTTACCACTGAGCCATCTAGGAAACCCAGAGAAATTTTAGAGTTTGTCCTTCTCATGCCATCTTCTTAGTAAATTAACTAAGAGGCATATTTATGATTCTCCACTATGGTTAGTGCCTGGATGCCGTATTCCCTCAACTGTAACTTAATGGGACAAAGGTAGACACTTGATCAAAAGACATCCAATTAATGGCTTATCAGCTACCTGTCACCTCTCATATATGTTTTCCATAAATGGCTAAATCAATCAAATTGTTTTTTAAGAATTTAGGGTTTCTAAGTTCAGAGCTGAAGAGAATTACAATCAGAAACTTCTGCCATAAAGATACACTTAAGGATTCATGCATGAAAAAGTAGAGCAGAGGAGTTCTGATAAACCAAAGTCATGTGCAAGTAAATGTTCTAAGAGAGTGGAAAAGAAAATAGAACAGCAGTTAAAGGGCAACCAGTCAGTCATAAGAGGAGCATGGAGAACATAGCACATGCAGAGAAAAATAATGAGAAAATAACAGAGTGGGGTAGTCAGTACTCCTGGAGCTGACTAGGTTGCTGCTAAATCTCCAAGCCTAGTTCTTTAATATTCTTAAAATAAATTATATTTGCATGAATTACCAAATTGTAAAGGCAGATTGTGAACTTGATGATGATGATGACTACAATGATGATGAGAAAAAATAGGAGACAGCAGTATATTAAATTCAACCAAGAAATGTGAAAAGCCATGGAAGTTAGGGTTCCTTGAGGAGAATACAGGAACATGAGTCATCCAGAGCAATAGGCCTTCTTTTATCAACTCTTGCGTGGATAAATGACCTCCTCTGCATGCAAGCAGCTGGGGAAATAGATGAATGAATGTTATTTATTAGAGTCCATAAATTTTTAAATATTTAATACCTGAGTAACCATGAGATGTGACACTTCTCTCTGCACTATCTCAGAATATTCCTTCCCGTATAACAGTCCCTGCAAGTAAGTAAGTAAGTAAATGGATTTCTGCCTTATTTTTCACCAGTTTAATGAATGTGTATTGGATAGTGATGAAATTAATTCCATGGGAAGGTGGAGAAATAAGAGAAAAAGCAGGTAACAAAAAATTAAGAAATCAGATGTGAAAGTATTTTCTGACATCTGTGAATTTGTAATTAGCTTCATATTCTCAGGGCAACTGAAAAATAAGTATATATGCTATTCATTTTCCAGTATCTCCATTGTTCTTTAATGTGTAGCCTTAAAGGTGTCTTCTTGTAAACATATCTATTTTAAAACATATGGTTTACTTTAATCCAGCTACCTTTGATTTACATAATGTAGTCTTTTCTTTATTCTCTTTATTTTTGCATTGTTATTTATAAAACTTTAACTTGGTTTCCTACTTCTAAGAGAAGTTTCCAGTTGTCCTTTTAAAATGAATTCCTAAATTATATAATCCAAGCTAAGGTTCTGGTTTTATCAGAAAGTTCTAATTGTTTTAACTATAGAGTCATCCCAGCTATTTATAAATCATTTCATTTGTAAGTGTAAGTGTCTATGTCTCAATCTAAAGCAAGCACATGCAAAATTAAATTCTCTCATGAAAGCCTAAAGGATTATTAATGAAATACTAAACTAGATGAAACATAGTAGGCCACATATTTTTATAAGTTTAGTTATATTTTAAGTGATTGACTAACTATATGCCCTATGACTGGTCGTGGTGGTTTAGTCACGAAGTCGTGTCTGACTCTTATGACCCCATGGACTGTAGCCCACCAGGCTCCTTTATCCATGGGATTTTTCAGGCAAGAATACTGGAGTCAGTTGCCATTTTCTTCTCCAGGGGATCTTACTGACTCAGGGATTGAACTTGGGTCTCCCTGTACTACAGGCAGATTCTCTAACTGAGCTACCAGGGAAGTTCCATGACCAGTTACCAAATTCTATTGATTCTACCTTCTAAAGCTCTTTCAAATCAGTCTTTATCACTAATGTATCAGTTTGGCTTCTCCAAATTACCTTGATTGTGTTTTAAATTGCCCACTTACTTTGGGTCTTCTCTGCCCCTTTCCAATCCATTCTTCATCTTGTACCCAGAACTGATCACCTAAAGTGAAGACCTAACCATGGCCCTATTCTGCCTAATCCCTGCTTCCCTTGCCTATTATCATTTAACCTGTGGCCCACAGTTTCTTCTGTTTTATTTTCAGCCTCTCTACCTTCTACCTTTTTGTGAGACTTTTGTAGTTTCTTTCATGTAATTTGTTTCATCTTATGTCTGGATATAAGACAGTGCTGTTGAATTTATCTGGAAAGTACTCTTGCCAACTCCCACCTTCTTTGGCTTTCATATATATATATGAAATGCATACATATATACATCATACATATATATTTATGTATATATACATACATACATATATATTTTTTAAGACACAGCAGATTTTCTATCTTTTATGAGAACTCTTTTACTGCCAAAGGTTGAATTCAGAAACTTTTCTGAAGACACCAGGGACTCAGTGCATATCACGTTTATCTCATGATATTTAAATATCTGTCTCTTACTAGATTTTTAACTGTTGGAAGGATGGACTGCGTGTGTCACTTTGAGTTAGTGAATGCCATATGACAAATGTTCAGTAAAAATTGGTTGAATAGCTAAACAGATGTACAAGTGATAAATTTTTTTAACATACATATTGGTTAAAGGCTTATTATGCAGCTCTCACTGATGCTGGAACAATTTGTTATTGACTTTGGGCATAATCAGATGTTTCAAAAAGCCCAAATGATTGTGAAAATTTAACTCTCTTATTCAGGATTGGTTTTGAGTGCAAGTAAAACAGTGTATACCTTTAATCTCATTTTCATATTTAACACAATCCATTCATCTTCTTATTATCCATTTTCTCACTAAAATTGATATTGAAAGGTGGGTGGGAAAGATATTTACCTATGAAATAAAAAGACCATAAAAGAGCTTATAAGCTACTTAAGCAACACCAATCAAGACATAATACCCTTCCAAAGAATTAATGATCAGTTTAGAAGAGTTGATGATCTGAATCACATCTGGGAAATATTAACCCCAGATGGTTATTGGTACTGTACCTTGTTATTAAGATGAAAATAAAAAATGAAGCATATGGATTTTTAATGGTTGATAGATGGACTGCAAACTTTAGAGAATTTATACTAACCAGTTGAGCTTTCAAAAAGCATACGTCAGTGTTAAATGTTAAATAGGTTAAATACAGAGTTAAATACTCTGTATTCCATGCAATTAGTATTTTTTATCTAATGTACCACAGTAAGCAAATTAGCTTCTTAAAGTGGCTTGACTTTATTTTAGCAAAAAATAACAAAATAAAAAAATGTTGTGTTCATAAATGTAATGCTTAGCTTTAACTTAGTCTTCATCTCCTTCCTGATTAGGTAGCAATATATACAACAATGGGCTTTCCTCATAACTTAGTTGGTAAAGAATCCACCTGCAATGGAGGAGATCCTGGTTCGATTCCTGGGTTGGGAAGATCCGCTGAAGATGGGATAGGCTACCCACTCCAGTATTTTTGGGCTACCCTTATGGCTCAGCTGGTAAAGAATCTGCCTGCAATGCGGGAGACCTGGGTTTGATCCCTGTTTTGGGAAGATCCCTGGAGAAGGGAAAGGCTTCCCACTCTAGTATTCTGGCCTGGAGAATTCCATGGACTATGTAGTCCATGGGGTCACAAAGAGTTGGACACTGAGTGACTTTCATTTTCACAACACATTCACATGAGTACACCTAACTGCTAGGGAGGTGGAAAATATAAGTAATTCTGGGAAGAAGAGGAAATGGACTTTAGGTGAATAAACTAAATTGCCAGTCATGAGACAATATTCATTCTTTTTTTTTTTTTTTTTTTTAAGCTCTCATTAAGAGAACCTTAATTTTGAGGAAGTACTATATCCAACTAAAAAACCCTTCCATTTCTAGTGTATTTTGCAATTGTTGTTTAGTTCTTAAGTCATGTTCTACTCTTGTGACCCCATGGACTGTAGCCCTCTAGGCTCTTCAATCCATGGGATTTCCCAGGCAAGAATACTGGAGCAGGTTGCCATTTCCTTCTCCAGGGAATCTTCTTACCCAAACTCTTCTGAATTGGTAGGCGGACTCTTTACAGCTGAGCCACCGGGGGAAGATCATTAGTTGTGACCAAAATACTGTTCTAGCCAATAAGATGTAAATGGAGGTGTTTTGTGGAATTCCCAGGAAAGTTACTTAAAAATGAGCTCTGTCAACTAGAAGTCAGCTTTTTGCTGTCTAGAATCAGATAGAATGTCTTAGAGTTTCAGCAGACACCTTGAATCCTGAGGTGAAATTGAGGATAAGATTGTATGCTAGGAAAAAAAAAAAAAAAAAAGATTGTATGCTAGGATGATAGAGTTGCATATTGTACAGTCATTAAAATTTTATGTGTGGTATTAAATAGCATTAGAATATTGTCCTATATAATATTAAATGACATAAAAAGCAAAACATTTCTAATCTTTATTTATAAAATGTGTATGCTGTAATAACATGAAAGGAAATAAAACCACTTATTAAGACTGTTTGACTAAAGGTTATGAGAATATGGTGATTTTTTTTTGTTCACATTTTGTATTTTTAATATTCTCTAAAGTAGGTAGATATTCCTTTTAATGTTAAAATTGATATTTACTAAATGTTTATGTTCTTGTACATATTTTATTAATTTGTACTGCTGTATAATTTTAAAAGGATTTAGAGTGGTTTAGTGTTGAAATTTTCCCAAACATCAAATATTAGTAGAAAATTATTTCAGGATACCCCTGGAATCCAGGGATTAATATATAAAATTAATATAGATTAAATATATTTAGAAATATACCTTAAAAGACCATTGTATGTTTTCTGAGATTAGAAAGAAGAATAGGCAGAATTTTATTAGATACTAAGAGATGTTATTTATAATTGACATAAAAAATAAGAAAGACTGCCTTAGTTCAAATGGCAAAAATTGTGATTGAGAGAGGAAAGGATTGTCGGTATTTATTGAGTAGTGTCATCAATTTTTAAAATCATATCTATCCAAACATCCAGCAACTATTCATTAAAAGCCTATGATAGAAGACCTTTTATATATGTGTTTGTTTTTGTAAATTTTTCATTTATTTATTAACTTTGATGATTTTTAACTGCAAATCATCTATTCAAAATGTTATGACCAGCCTTTTGCAAAAAGGCATTTAAGATTATCAGTTTTTTTAAAAAGTATGAACAATATGTCTGTCTTCTATCCTATTAGTCATTAAAACACTACCACAAAATTAAAATAGTTATTTCTCCTAATATAATTCATGGTATATGATTTTAGGAAAAAATCATATAAAACCAATTGTTGCAGTTTTGTTGTAATAAAAAGGTAGTATGATTTTTAGAAATGTGTTTTATTATCATTCCCATACCAATAGATTGATAACAAAGTTTTTGTATCAGCACCAATTGCAATCCGTAGAACTTATTTTATGTGTTTTATGCTGAGCTTCAGATCAGTACCATACCTCTCCTACACACACACATATACACACTCTCTGGCCCTGTCTGTTTACTGAGGCTCTTGATGCTGAGTAGTGATTTTGCTGTGTATATCAACAGACAAAATTTCTTCTCAATGCAGCTATTTCCTCATTATCTAATTTACTTTAAACCAAATCTTAGTAGGTTCTAGCAACAGACCACAGTGGATTAAAAAAGAGGGTAAGCTATCGTTTGCTCTGGTTCTTTAGATTTACACCTAGAAAGCAAGGAGGATGTTGTTCAGTCTTAAAAGCATCTTTCTGTAGTCTCAGCTGTGGACTGAGACTATTTGTGGACAGCAGGATCCTCTAAGACCCACCTCCCAGAATATTGGAAATAAAAGCAAAAATAAACAAATGGGACCTAATTAACCTTAAAAGCTTCCGCACATCAAAGGAAACTATTAGCAAGGTGAAAAGACAGCCTTCAGAATGGGAGAAGATAATAGCAAATGAAGCAACTGACAAACAACTAATCTCGAGAATATACAAGCAACTCCTACAGCTCAACTCCAGAAAAATAAATGACCCAATCAAAAAATGGGCCAAAGAACTAAATAGACATTTCTCCAAAGAAGACATACAGATGGCTAACAAACACATGAAAAGATGCTCAACATCACTCATTATCAGAGAAAAGCAAATCAAAACCACTATGAGGTACCATTTCACACCAGTCAGAATGGCGGCGATCCAAAAGTCTACAAGTCATAAATGCTAGAGAGGGTGTGGAGAAAAGGGAACCCTCTTACACTGTTGGTGGGAATGCAAACTAGTACAGCCACTATGGAGAACAGTGTGGAGATTCCTTAAAAAACTGGAAATAGAACTGCCTTATGATCCAGCAATCCCACTGCTGGGCATACACACTGAGGAAACCAGAAGGGAAAGAGACACGTGTACCCCAATGTTCATCGCAGCACTGTTTATAATAGCCAGGACATGGAAGCAACCTAGATGTCCATCAGCAGATGAATGGATAAGAAAGCAGTGGTACATATACACAATGGAGTATTACTCAGCCATTAAAAAGAATACATTTGAGTCAGTTCTAATGAGGTGGATGAAACTGGAGCCTATTATACAGAGTGAAGTAAGCCAGAAAGAAAAACACCAATACAGTATACTAACGCATATATATGGAATTTAGAAAGATGGTAACAATAACCCTGTGTACGAGACAGCAAAAGAGACACATATGTATAGAACAGTCTTATGGACTCTGTGGGAGAGGGAGAGGGTGGGAAGATTTGGGAGAATGGCATTGAAACATGTAAAATATCATGTATGAAACGAGTAGCCAGTCCAGGTTCGATGCACGATACTGGATGCTTGGGGCTGGTGCACTGGGACGACCCAGAGGGATGGTATGGGGAGGGAGGAGGGAGGAGGGTTCAGGATGGGGAACACATGTATACCTGTGGTGGATTAATTTTGATATTTGGCAAAACTAATACAATTATGTAAAGTTTAAAAATAAAATTAAAAAAAAATAGAAAGAAAAGCAGTCTGTACCCAGTGTCTTCAAATTATGTTTTTCTGTAGCCCATTTCCTTCTACTTAAAAAGAAATGTGCTATTTGTCTCTGAGAAGATGTTAACAAATATAATCAGGAATTCTAATGTAGCTGCATATATTAGAATAGCAAAATTCAGGGCTGTGCCATTTCATTTGTGTCCAATTCTTGGCAACCCCATGGACTGTAGCCTACCAGGAGCCTCTGTCCATGGCATTTTTCCATGCAAAAATATTGGAGTCGGTTGCCATTTTCTCCTTGAGGGGATCTTCGGAACCCATCTCTAGCATCTCCTACAATGGCAGGCAATTCTTTACCATTGAGCTACCTGGGAGGAGGAAGGTACTAACTAATTTTAATTAACGTGTAGCTCATATGTCCTTTATGTGAGAATTTTTAAACATGGGTTCCAGAATTCATAAATATTCTGTGTATGTACGGATTGATAATGTGGATGATCTTATAGAAATCTCCACAGTTATTTTTGGCCTCAAAATTTATCTTATTTGGTAATTTCTACCTTTGCCCAATCAAAGTATAGTGTGGAGGAATAAACTAATTTTTGTTTTCAATGGTGGACTTGCCAGTCCTGCCACTTAGTGCCAGAAGGCTCTTAAGACAAAAATGTCTTATCCCTCAATTCATAACTTTTTAATCCTAAAGTCTTAAGACCTCACAACATAAGAGTGAATGAAAAGGAAAACTATTGATACTAAACATTTTATATTACTGGAGTTTTAAGTAATTAATATTGTTACAGTTACCTGTTTTGAAGTAAATTTTACTAAAGAAACAAAACATTTATTGAAACTAATATTTGAAGTAATATTAAAGAAGTAAATATCTATTAAAACAAATGATACATAATTGAAATTTAACCTTAACTAGAACAAAACCTAGAGACCGAGGGTCACTTTTAAATAATGCTTTACCATCATTGTCCAAACTGTGTTTAATCTTAAAGCAATGCGTGCGTGCTTAGTCACTTCAGTCGTGTCCAACTCTGCGACCCCATGGACCATGGCCCACCAGGCTCCTCCATCCATGGGATTCCCCAGGCAAGAATACTGGAATGGGTTGCCATTTCCTTCTCCAGTGATAAAGTATGAAGCGAGTAAAGTGAGTGAAGTGAAGTCGCTCAGTTGTGTCTGACTCTTTGCAACCCCATGGACTTCAGCCCACCAGGCTTTTCTGTCCATGGGATTTTTCCAAGCAAGAGTACTGGAGTGGGTTGCCATTTCCTTCTCCTCATAAAGCAATGAATTCTGACTATATAATTATTTAATATTGAATTATCAATATTTTATTGTGAGCCATGTGAAGGACATAGATTAATACTGGAATGGGAAAACCATTGCTGATAAAAGTAACTTGTCATGGCATAAACAATAGAGAACACAGTTTAACCTCAGCAATACCTTCCTGCTTTCTGCATCTCCTCCTCCTTTTCATGATTGTATCTCTAATTTGGGGAGTCAGAGTAATCACTAAAAATTGCAAGGGATTTTTTTTATTCCCATTTTTTTCCCTTTTATAAATTGCTTAATTTTTAGAACCAGTGCTTTTTTATGTATACTTGTAAGAAATGTAATTTCAGTAACCCACTAGGTAAAAAGACAAACTAATCAATAATTATGATAGATAATACTATATACTGTGTGATGATATTTGTTTATGCTTATCATGTACTAGTTTCCTAGGCTACTGTGATAAATTTTCTCAGGTTGGTGGCTTAAAACACTAGCAGCTTATTCTCTGATAGTTTTGGAGGCCAGAAGTCTGAAATCAAGGCATTGTCAATGTCAAGCTCCCTCTGAAGTTTCCAGGAAAGAGTCTTTCTTTGCATCTTCCGAACTTGTGGTGTTGGCCATTAATCCTTGGCATCCCTTGGCTTGTAGTTGTGTCACTCCATTAGCTCAAATGGTAAAGAATCTGACTGCAATGCAGGAGACACAGGTTCAATCCCTGGTTTGGGAAGATCCTCTGGAGAAGGGAATGGCAATCCACTCCAGTGTACTTTCCTGGAGAATCCCATGGACAGAGGAGCCTGGTGAGCTACAGTTTATGGGGTCACAGAGTCAGACATGATTGAGCAACTAACCACTACTATTTTTGTCTCCATCTTTCTATGGCTGTGTTCTCTCTGTGTGTATCTGTGTCTTCACAGGGTATCCTGAAATGGACACCAGTCATTATGATCTTATCTTGATTACATCTATTTCAGATGAAGTCATTTTTACAGGTTCTAGATAAATGTGAAATTTGTGGGGTCACTATTCAACCCAGGGCATGTCAGCATATTCACTTTTTGTAGTGCTATAAAAGGTATACTCATGATTTAAATTAGAGCAATATGACAGTAAAATATGTGGGCTGATTCAATATGAAGTCAGTATTGTTTCTCAGTGTCTGTTTCTTTCTTCAAGGTCAACATCTGATGTTCTGAGTATATCATCAAGTATGTACTCATCAAAAAGTAGCTGAAAAGCTAAGGAGAGCTAACCACGTATGCATTAGTAAAAAATGTTAGTTATATGCTGGTAAAATAATTGTTCCATGTCTTCTATCTTTTAATATTTCATTATAAGCAGTAGTCCTATTGTCCTAGAGAATCCTGTCTTTAGTAAAATTTAAAGATGTGCTGTTAAATTCCACACAGAGAATAATGGAAATAAAGGAATTTGGGAAATTTGCATACTTTCTCCAAGTTTAGGAAGTACTCTTAATTCACAGTTTTGCTATAGCCTTCAACAGCCTTATATAGATGATCTTGAAATGTTTCTGAAATGATGAAAACATGTAATCATTTTCTATTAACTCTTTGTGGTCTTTATGGGTGTTTCCCTCTGTCAGGGTTTGGTCTATCCTGTACTATGACTCTAGGAGAAGGCAATGGCAGCCCACTCCAGTACACTTGCCTGGAAAATCCCATGGATGGAGGAGCCTGGTAGACTGCAGTCCATGGGGTCGCTAAGAGTCGGAAATGACTGAGCAACTTCACTTTCATGCATTGGAGAAGGAAATGGCAACCCACTCCAGTGTTCTTACCTGGAGAATCCCAGGGACGGGGGAGCCTGGTGGGCTGCCGTCTCTGGGATCGCACAGAGTCGAACACGACTGAAGCGACTTAGCAGCAGCAGTACTGTGACTCAATGACAAAGTAAATTATTATCCAAGATGGTTCCTTTTGAAGAAGAGATGAGCATTATAATGATTACTTTGGGATAATAAATATAAGCAGGGTATTATATCCTTCTAGCTATTTATTAATTTACTGATCTTCTTGGTAATTGGAATAATTGTGTCTCTCACATGCCTCAGCACAAATAAAAGTAATGATCAGACATAGCTTCTTTCACTCATGGTTAATATTTCATAGTCACTGAGCTAAGGAGGGGGAGGATAATAATCCAGTGAGTTGACTGTAAATTGGGGTTCTGTTTTGCATAATCCCATGGAGGGGAGAAACTACATATATAATTTAGAAGAAAATATAAAAGGTATTATTTGTTTAAGTTAAAGCCTCTTATGTAACAAATTAAATATTATTCTTGTACACATGTCCCTTTAATCCTGGGTGCTTGATTACTACAAATGATATTAAATGTTATTGAATATCATCAGAATATTATTGAAAATATTCTGAAAGGAGACTTAAGTGTTCTTTACAAAAACAAAAAAAGTTCCACTAATCCTGATGATTTACCCTTCATGGCAAATATATGGGGAAAAAATGAAAATACTGACAGACTTTATTTTCTTGGGCTCCAAAATAACTATAGATGGTGACTGCTGCCATAAAATTAAAAGATGCTTGCTCCTTGGAAAAAAAGCTATGATAAACCTAGACAGCATATTAAAAAGTGGAGACATCATTTTGCCAACAAAGGTCCATATAGTCAATAAAAGAAAGTTACATGGCTCAAAATAGCCTGGAGTTAAAACTCCCTTCCAGGTCCTCCCCACCATTCTAGACAAAACAAAGAACTCTCTCACTGAAGAAAAAAATGGACATTAAGTTTGATTACGCCCAGCTCCCAGCTGGTCCCAGCCTCTGGCTGATCTCCAGAATTCCTTGCCCCAGCTGTTTAAGCGATGCTATGCTATGCTAAGTCACTTCAGTCGTATCCAACTCTGTGCGACCCCATAGATGGCAGCCCACCAGGCTCCCCCGTCCCTGGGATTCTCCAGGCAAGAACACTGGAGTGGGCTGCCATTTCCTTCTCCAATGCATGAAAGTGAAAAGTGAAAGTGAAGTCACTCAGTCATGTCTGACTCTTAGCGACCCCATGGACTGCAGCCCACCAGGCCATGGACTGCAGCTCACCAGGCTCCTCCGTCCATGGGATTTTCCAAGCAAGAGTACTGGAGTGGGGTGCCACTGCCGTCTCCATCTAAGTGATAACTAGTCTGAACAACCTTGGAGAAGAACAGGCCCCCTTAGGAGAGTAGATTTCCACATATATGCCTATATATACTTACTTTTTTCTTGGGTTAGTACAGCAGCTCACTTATCTGACTGCTACACCTTCTCACTTCATTAAAGGTAATCTGTTCTTGTAAAGTGCCAGTATCCTTCTTTTTCTGAACCTCACCTTCTCTAACTCCCTTACCCTACAGTCAAAGCTCTGGTTTTTCCAGTAGTCATGTATAGATGTGAGAGTTGGATCGTAAAGAAGGCTAAGTGCCAAAAATTGAGGCTTTCAAACTGTGATGCTGGAGAAGACTCTTGAGAGTCACTTGGACACCAGGGAGATCAAACCAGCCAATCCTAATGTATATTAACCTGAATATTCATCGGAAGGACTGATGCTGAAGCTCCAATACTTTGGTCACCTGTTGGGAAGAGCCAACTCATTGGAAAAGACCTTGATGCTGGGAAAGATTGAGGGCAAGAGGAAAAGGAGGTGATAGAGGATGAGATGGCTGGATGGCATTACTCTCTCAATGGACATGAGTTTGAGTAAACCCTGTGAGATTATGAAGACATGGAAGCCTGGCATGCTACAGTCCATAGGGTTGCAAAAAGCATACATGACTGAGTGAACAACAACAATAATCTTGATGATAACTGTTTTAGAGGGAAAGTATAGAATTTTCTTTTTAAGATCCTCAATTCAAAGTAAATGCAAATTAAGTTATATAAATTCATCTGGTGAGTGTCATAGATGCTATGTGGAAAGTATTGTTTCAGGGGTATATTTTCAATGTTCAGTTATAAGACAAAGCAAAGGAAATCAAGATAGAGGAATAAAGAAGAAAGTGAATACAGTGTATATAAGAATATAGAAAATAGGGAAGGAAAGAGAAGGGGCTTCTGAAGTACAGAGATGTAATCTGTGTGGCTGTGATCACAAATGTGGAAAGAAATGTTTGGTTTTGGAAGTTCCTTATTATCTGTAGAATTTAATGGTATTAGAAGTTTTACAAAGAGGATTTTTGCCACATGAATAGGCTCTGGTGTGTGTCAATGTGATTAAGCATCCTATTCATCTCTGTCAGTCATGGCCCTTCAAAGACTGATTTCAAAGAATTACTGGTTATGAGCAGGTGGACATAAGGAAACATTTGAAAGAACAACTGATTAATGATATTATTACAGAGTCCTGTAACTGTTATGCAAAACCTACAGTGTTGTGTGAATAAAATGAAAAACTAGAATATCCATGGATTTCCATGTTCTGAGTCTTTGCCTGAAAAATGTATTAATATATCAGGCCACAGATTGATGATAAACTTGACTGCCTAGCTAAATAGGAAATGGTGATCAGTATTGATTCTAACTACACATTTGGCTGGGAGTAGAAAAGGATTGTATCATTTCTATTGTGACATTTTGTGCCTAGAGGGAGCATGTTAGGAGAGGCTAGAACTCATGGAGAATGAAACCTTCAGTAAGACAATACAGTTTTCTCATGAGCCTCCCATCAGCCTGGAGATATTGGAGTACTCTGCTGTGGGCTCCTTAGGTAAACCCAAAGTATATTCGTGGAACTTGCAGCAGGCCTAAATAATTGAGTATGCTAAATACTTTAGTATGAGGAAAGAGTGCATATACTGGCTGTTAAAGGGAAAAAAAATTGATGTGAGTGTGTGTGTAGATTGATAGACAGTCAAGATGGTTATATATAGGTAAATAAAAGCAGATATTTCAGAACTGCATGCATAACATAACCTTTTTTACCTTAAAATAATACCTGCCAAAATTATTGGCCATATAAAATGAAAGTGAAGTCGCTCTGTCATGTCTGACTCTTTGTGACCCCATGGACTGTAGCCTGCCAGGCTCCTCTATCCTTGGGATTTTCTAGGCAAGAATACTGGAGTGGGTTGCCATTTCCTTCTCTAGGGGATCTTCCCGACCCAGGGATCAAACCCGGGTCTCCTGCATTGCAGGCAGACTCTACCATCTGAGCCACCAGGGAAGCACACATTGGTCATATATATATATACACATATCAGATCAGATCAGATCAGTCGCTCATTCGTGTCTGACTCTTTGCAACCCCATGAATCGCAGCACGCCAGGCCTCCCTGTCCATCACCAACACCCGGAGTTCACTCAGACTCATGTCCATCGAGTCAGTGATGCCATCCAGCCATCTCATCCTCTGTCGTCCCCTTCTCCTCCTGCTCCCAATCCCTCCCAGCATCAGCGTCTTTTCCAATGAATCAACTCTTTGCATGAGGTGGCACATAAATATGTATATATATGGATAATTTACATATAGTGATAGAAAATACTTGCTGAGTGACCTCAAACTTATTATACTGTAGTAATTCAACTACTTACTGAATGCAGGGTTAGTTTAAGAGGACTCTGGGAGAAATGATTTTTTATTTTATTTTACTATATATCTTTTCATTTAAAAAGTAGAATTATAGATGATATTCACATTCCTTTTCCTTCCTTTTCAATAAGTAAGGAAAATGCTTAGACTTCTAAAAAGGGGCAGGATTATTAAAATTTTGATTGTCAAAACAGAATAAAAATAAAACTACATGATTTATAACCTAAACTTACATTGAAAAGAAAGTGAAAGTGAAAGCTAGTCACACAGTCCGGTCTGACTCTTTGTGATTCCATGGACTGCAGCCTGTCCTGCTCCTCTGTCCATGGAATTCTCCAGGCAAGAGTACTGAAGTGGGTTGCCATTTCCTTTTCCAAGGGATCATCCTGACCCGGAGATCAAACCCAGGTCTCCCACATTACAGGCAGATTCTTTACCAGCTGAATCACTGTTCAGTTCAGTTCAGTCACTCAGTCGTGTCCAACTCTTTGCGACCCCATGAACTACAGCACGCCAGGCCTCCCTGTCCATCACCAACTGCCAGAGTCTACCCAAATCCATGACCATTGAGTTGATGGTGCCATCCAACCATCTCATCCTCTGCCATCCCCTTCTCCTCCTACCCTCAATCTTTCCCAGCATCAGGGTCTTTTCAAATGAGTCAGCTCTTCACATCAGGTGGCCAAAGTATTGGAGTTTCAGCTTCAACATCAGTCCTTTCAATGAACACTCAGGACTGATCTCCTTTAGGATGGACTGGTTGGATCTCCTTGCAGTCCAAGGGACTCTCAAGAGTCTTCTCCAATACCACAGTTCAAAAGCATCAATTCTTCGGTGCTCAGCTTTCTTTTTAGTCCAACTCTCACATCCATACATGACTACTGGAAAAACCATAGCCTTGACTAGACGGACCTTTGTTGACAAAGTAATGTCTCTGCTTTTTAATATGCTGTCTAGCATATTGGTCACAAGGGAAGCCCAAACTTACATTGAAGGGACAACAATAGCTTTCCTGTGTTGCCAAGTGGATAATACTGGTGTCTTAATCCTTAGGGTGAGAAAGGTAGAAGGGGATGTGCTACAAAATTCTTCTTGCCAAGGAAAAAAATGAGGATACAGGCTTCATTTTCTGGCTACAAATCTACAAGTATAATTATAATTTTCAAGAATTTTCAAGTGACCACTGATCAATTTCCAACAAGTCATAGTAAATATTAGTATTATAAAATATTTGAATATGCAGTTATATTCACTAATATGCAATTATGTGTCAGATTCTGCCAACCATGTCTTAAATATAGAGGGTAAATAGTACCCTTTTTCTTTTGGTAAAAAGAAATGTTGGAAATTTCCCTGGAAAGTACTTTTTACCTACTGTGCTTATAAGTAAAATATAAAGATTTAAAGACACTGCGTTTTACTATTAAGTGGGATGATTATGCCAGTGTCATAAAACTTATTACTAATTTATCATAGCAGAGTATTATGTTGAAAGAGAATAAAAAATGAGAAAAGACCATGAAAGGTGTAGGGTAGTGGATACCTCTTGGAATTCTTTGCATTGTGTAGGAATGCTGCATTAGGTAGGATGGGCACACTTGCTGTTAAATTGAGATATTTATCAGAAAATTATTTTAAAAGTTTTGTTTATTTTTAATTGAAACGCAGTTGATTTACAATGTTATACTAATCTAGAAAGATATTTTTAAAGCAGTGCTGTTCAGTTTTGTCTAGTAGGAAAACAAAAACCTCCCTAGTTAATTCAAACAGAGGTATTAAAACAAGCTCTTTACAAATGTGTTAGAAGGACCAGAGAGTAAAAGGGTGAAGTAAATATATGAAAATACCAGTATCTGCAGGAAACCACCATTATCCCTTGGGCTGGAGGGGTAAACATAAAGTGATTATCCAGAGCCCCATGCCGGAGTGCTGCTGTAGCCAATTCTGCTATTGAAACTACTGACTGTCCAATTTTCAGCAAGCCAATAGTCACACTCCTAAATCTAAAGGGATCTTGGAGCCCAAGTGGACTACTTGTAGTGGACTGCTGAAACTGTTGGTCTTATCTATGCCATGACTGGAATCCACAATTCAGTTGTGGCTTCTGCATTGCCTGGAGCCAGAGTCAGTGAGGCTATGTGACTGAGACTTCTGAACTTCTCCTGCCTGATCAGCCTCATTGACAGGACCTAACTTGAAGTTGGGCTGGAATAGATTCTTAGAAATCACTACCACAGGTACTAATTCTAATTCTGTTCATTAATTCAACAAGTGTATATTAAGTCTCTGTGTGTGCCAGGTATATTTTAAACACTGGAGACTCAGACATGGACATAACAGACAAAGCTTATTTTTAACATGGTGCTTACATTTTAGCAGAGGGTGAAAGAAAATAATTAAATGCGTTTCTATAATGTAAAGTGGGCTTCCCTCTTAACTCAGTTGGTAAATCATCTGCCTGCAGTGTAGGGGACCTAGGTTCTATTCCTGGGTCAGGAAGATCCCCTGGAGAAGGAAATGGCAACCCACTACAGTATTTTTGCCTGGAGAATCCTATGGACAGAGGAGCTTGACAGGCTACAGTCCACAGGATTGCAAGAGTCAGATACGACTTAGCAATTAAACCACCACCACCATAATGCAAAGTGATAAGAAGCACTAAGAAGAAATAATGAGAGAAGAGTGACAGACTAGTGGTGAAATTGTGCTGAATTTGGGCAAGATCTCATTGATAAAGTAATATTTGAGCAAACCTTAAAGAAAAAAAAAGATGGATGATCCATATGAGTTACAGAGAGGGGTATTCTTGGGAGAACCATCATCTTGTGCAGAACCTTTCAAGCTTGAATGACTGACAGGTGTGAGGAAAAACATGAAAGCCAGCATGGTTAGTGCAAAAGGAGGAAGGGCAAGAGTTGTAGGAATTTAGGACATAGAAGTGTCTCTCCTCTTTCCTTCTGCATTAATGACAATTAACTCCTTTGATTCAGATATTCTATGGAACCTTCTTTTAAATATTGTTCAAAAGGTAGAGCAGAAATTTTTAGTTACTTGTCAGGATTCCAGCAGTAATAATACTTCTAAATTTGATGTACAGGATGCTGATATGCATGAAGCTTCTGCCAAATAAAATTAGCTCTTTTAGAAATGAAAATATTGTACTTGTTAAATTCACATTGTGAACAGATAATAACACTGGCAAAAGAGCATTAAAACTAGTGTTCTTGTTCATACTGATAGCACTGTCTATATTGAAAAGCAAATATATATCACAAACCATAATACCAACAACATTCTTTCCTAGTCTTAACATTTATATGAGTCTTGCCTAGGGAGTGGAAAAAGTACAAGTGACATGTGCTTGAAGATGTTAATTGCCTAGTTATTTAACATTTCTAAGGGAACAGAGAAAAATGGATTTAGAATTCAAAGTACATTAATATTTATGATATTGCAAATAGAGTTTCATTAAATCATAGATGTTTGATGGGAACTTGGGTCTATTAAAAACTTCAAGGTCTTCAGATCTTTCCTGTTCTGTGAATAATTTTGTAGGAATATTTTGTTTTAAAATTCATTGAACATTATTTTACATGTGATATAGAGTGTTCACCTTGTGTTTGACTTTTTTTTTTAATTGTAGCTTTTAATGTTCAGAATTATTAATCTGAGCATGCAATTACTCAATCCATGGCACTGGGCTTAATCATCCAGAATCCTGAATTCATCAAATTAAGTATGAAAAACAGATTAAAAATCATATGTAATATTGTTATATCTTTCTGCAAAGAAAGTAAGCACAAAATTAAAGTTATTAATGTTATCTAAACCAAACTAGGTATCTTACAGTTCTGTGGCACTGAGGTCTACAATGATAAATGTTCTTGAAATGAAATCTCTGAGTGTGTTTTATTACTTGCAAAAAATAACGATAACGCTGTAGGTGAGACAGCAAAAGAGACACAGATGTATAGAACAGTCTTTTGGACTCTGTGGGAGAGGGGGAGGGTGGGATGATTTGGGAGAATGGCACTGAAACATGTATAATATATATGAAACGAATCACCAGTCCAGGTTCAATGCATGATACAGAATGATTGGGGCTGGTGCACGGGGATGACCCAGAGGGATGGTATGGGGAGGGATGTGGGAGGGGGGTTCAGGATGAGGAACACGTGTACACCCGTGGCAGATTCATGTTGATGTATGGCAAAACCAATACAATACTGTAAAGTAATTAACCTCCAATTAAAATAAATAAATTTATTAAAAAATACAAAAAAAATGAAAAACTCATAGCATGTAGGAAAGAAGACTATTAGTTATGTTCATTAAGTTTTTCTTATGTTATAGGAATCACCAAGAATGACAATCTGTATAGATACTTTAAATCTGTACAGATTATCCATAAGAAGAAAATTTGATTTTAATTTACTATATCTATGGATATTATTAAATAGTAAATTTTTAGGCTACACAAGTAATAGATTTTATCATAGATTACCTACAAATCATAGAATCTCATGTTTTGATTTTTAAAATCTTACAAATTTATTCTAATCTTATATACAAAGATTAGTATAGTTCACAACTTGAAATTATGTTTTATATAGTCTGAATATGTAAGGTCTGATGAATATAGATTATAATGAGAAATCACTGGGAAACCCACTGAATTACCAAAATATTATTTTTCTTTTCTTTCTTTTACTTTTGAAAATTAATGAATTATCCAGATTAATTTACCAGGAAATTGCTATGCATAGCTGCAAGAGACAGGTGGCAGGCAAGATAACTTCCATTTCCCCTACTTTGTCTCTCTCTCTCCCTCTCTTTTTCTTTTTACTTTTATTTCTGCAGATCCTGCAGTCTCAGATCTCCACTCTGTTCTGAGACCAACACTGTATGTGAAGTGGCTCAAGTGTCAGCCATCTTTGGTAAGTTTTACTTAAGTTCGGGCTTTTGTCTTCCCTGATTCTCAGTTTCTATATTCTTGCAAGCCTAATTTTCATGCTTCACACCTATTCCACATTACATCAAAACCTTCTTATGCCATGCACTTGCCTATTGAGCATCTTGAACACTCTGCCAGTGAAGGAACTTGTATCATGGCTATTCCACTTTGGACATCCTGACATGGCATGTGCTCCTGTGCTCTTGTACCCTTTTGTAAGCATATCTTTGTGTCTTTGCAGTTTTGTCTATAATTTCCAGGTGCATAATCTGTTCTTTGTTTTAATTTTCTATGTTGCTTCTTGTGGTCCATAAGGCTATCTAGCAGCAGAAATATCTACGGTAGTTGGCTTAGGACAACCGATGAATTAGGAATTAAGACTTTTCAAGACATTGTTTTTTTTTCTCTATAAACTTTATCGTACAGAAAGGCAGTTTAGAATTTGGGCTACTAGAAGTAAATAGGGGAAACTAGGACATGGGAAAGGATGGAGATTATAAGAAAGGACACAAGTTCCGCAAGGATAAAATTATCAGTCTAAGTTTTCGAGACACTGAAATTTCAGATAACTGGATTCCTGTTGGGAGTGGTAGGCAGCAGAGGTGGAGGGAATTTGGCACTGAGTAAATAAGGGATGCTCATGGACAAAAGTAGGCCTCTAAATTGGATTCATAAAAGATGACTTCCTGCCACTTGTCCTACTCTTGATAATATGTCGTGAAAGGTGTATTTAGCACTTTTAGAAATATGATTAGAACATTTTACCATAGACACTTTGAATGCAAATATCTTAAGACTGATCATTGAAATATTTTACCTTACTTCTTAACATTTATTATTCACCCATTATGTTAAAGGGACAATTTTAGATGTTATTACATACACCATTGAAAAATGTTTACTTTTATTTGATTATCCAGATTATCTGTGAATTAAGATGATGGAAAGTTAAAAGCCAGATTTGTTAGCTTCAGGGGTCTTGCAGCTATTGCTAAACATTTACTAAACTTTTATCTATTGTTGATAACAAGCAAATATATTATTTTGATATTTCTCTCATGAGGTTTTATAATTGCTTTATTTTTTCTTTTATTTGCATTGATATTATATCTTTTGTATACATATTTTGTTTGTATTTATACTCTTAATTTTAGTATTTTCATTATATTTCATTCATTATTTTCATTATTTTCAAAATGACATATTTTCATTATGTCAGATTTTGGAAGATTCAGGGATACCTTATGTTTCTGATTTTCTAAAATTAATGGTTATTTATTATTGATTTTAGACATCCAGTAGACTCTCCTTCAAATTATGTATTTGGTGTAATTTAATAAAATAATTTATAATATATACTGAGATCTGTTCAACCTTGGAAAAATATCAAAGTTCCATACCATTCAAATAGGCTGTTTTTTTTTTAATTTTCTCTTTTATGAATCCATATCATATTATGTATAATTTTGCCTTAAAGGCCAGTTTAGTCTTATTTAACAGTTTATATTTTTTTCTTATCAATAAATGAATAAAATTTAATTACTACAGAATTTCTCAAAGCGTTTCAGATATTTCACCAGAGATTTCTCATGTCCTATTATCAATGGAATATGGCAAAGTGACACACTCACTGATTTATATGTATTTTTATATGATTCAGTTTTATATTGTCTATTTCTCATATTTTCTGTACTTGGATAGCTATTCAGTAAGTAGGGTAAAATTATATTCCTTCATTTTTATCTATACATATTTCTGCAATTTTCATTGTATATTCTGAGGTAACAGTATCTATCTGTTATTAATGGAGAGTCCATGAAGTTCAGTGGAATCTGGGGGCAGCTAGCACCGAAGTGGGTTGGATTAAGAGTCTGGATATGAAAGGATTGTTGTAAAAAGAGATAAGTAACTATTTGAATTTTTTTTGAAGTTTTAAAATGAAGAAAGCATTTTTTTCCCCTATGTTTTTATTGTAAACCATTGATGACTTTGAGAGGAAAAGCTATTTGAGTTTATTTGGAGGCACTGTGAAATAAAAGGATCATCTTAATCTGGTTTTAAGGGCTAGCTTTGTTGGCCTTAATCCACTATGAGCCAGAAATAAAGTTTTCAGAGATTTGTAAGGTAATTGAAGCAGCTGGGAAAGATAAAGAATAGGAGCCAAGGTCTTTTGCTTTATATTGATTCAGTTAGGGAGCAATATAGTCTAAGATTTTAACAATAGACACAGAGTGGTGTAGACAGACTTTTGATAGCAGATATAGTATTTTCATGTTAACTGATTGATTTTGTTCTGTTGTTACCTTTTAAAAAAAGTAAATAGTTTGGAGAGATTCTTTTTCAGGACAGAGCCAAATATCATGTTCACTTCTGAAATAATTAGCTTCTAAGCAATGTAGTTAGTGTGCATGAGGATTATTTGGGTACACTTCTCAGATAATCAAGAAAAAAGCTGATAATTTTTTTTAAATTACTTAAGCTAGTGCACTAGATGTATAAACTTTGCCTTAGTTTTCAAAATCAAGTACCTATGAAAAAGTCAGGGATAAAGGAAAATATAATATTACTTTTTTTTCATAAATATATTTCTGTACTTATTTGATTGGATTTTATTCTTTTCTCTATTAGTAATTTGGAAATGACTAATATACACAAGTAAGATATTAAACTGATTGTACAATACATGTATGTTTGTTGTAAAAGTAACAGTTTATATTTGAGTTTTGCTTACTAAATTTATGTATATTTTACTTCTTTCTGGACAGGATGTGAGGCAACTGATCATAATACTGTGCTTCTATGTTAACTACTTTATAACATTGAAACTAAAGATGAGATAACTTTAATATATTGTAAATTTTACATCTTAAGATGCCTTCACAGTGCCTTTTATGTTAAAGGTGCATAATATATGTTTTTTATATAAATAAAAGAGGTCAAACAATATAAACAATCTCACTGAACTCTGTAACTCAATAGTTATTTAACTATTAGAGTTCTTAACAGGTAACTCTAGATAGGAGTCTGAATACTGATTTTGCTGCTGTATGCTTGACCTTAAGCAGGGTCCTATGTGTCTCTGGGTGTATATTTCTTCAATCATACAATGTAGGAGTTGGTCTAGATATAATTTAAGCTTCTATCATTCCATCTGGTGTCTGTGAATAACTAATTTGTGCTTGCACACTCTCATAAATAACTTGTTAATTACTGATGATGCCTGATCCATTTCTAGATAATTCTAAATGCCAGTTAAGACTTTCTTATACTGAGTTAAAGTATGTCTTCCTAAGTTTTGTGTTATTCATAAGCGTGCTAAGTGTGCCCTTAGTATATTCATAGAAATTATTGATGAAAGTGGTATTCAAAACTGTACAGGGTATTTTGTTATGATCACATTTTTTTAAAACAAAAATGTCTATTAATCCACTTTTAAAACAGTACCTTTTGGATGTCGCCATTAAATTCATAGTAATCAATTAATTGTCCTTGTGGTTCAGCCAATTTGTCTCCATTGTGCACAGAAGGACATCACAGAAACTTGACAGATGCCTTACAAAGTCTTGATCCATTTTAATGGCCACATTTTCTAGGAAGGAAGGAAGAAGGAAAGTACATAGGGAGAGAAGGAAAAATAGAATGGAGGAAGGAAAGAAGGAAGGAAAGAAGGAAGGAATCAAATTGTGTAGCTAAGATTTACTATTAGAAAATCTTTAGGGTTGTTTATCCTCAAGAATTTTGATTTTATAAATACCATTTTCTCTGCATCATCATTTTCGCTAGGTGTTCTGTACTACCTTCCATGCTTAAAACAATTTTTCTTTGACCTCAGGGCATGCATGTTTCACTTCTTCACTTTCTCTGTAGTTTGTAGCTAGTCTTCGTTTTCTTTTCTTGTAGGGGCAGGGGGCTCACGTTCTCACTTGGATGCCTAAAGGGAATTCTCAGCACTCTATCCAAGAAGGAATTATTGATTTTTATCACACAACAAAAATAAAACAAAATTCTCTTTCTGAAATTTCCCACTCTCAGTAAATTGGAGCCATAATCTACCCAATTGCTCAGGCAGCAAAGAGTCAGACTTGATCTCTCTACCATTAAAATATAAATTCAATTTTAACATTTCCTTTTTCATTACTGCCATTAGTCTCCATCTAGCTATAGCTTTTTAAATGCTCTCTCTTCTTTTTACTTCTTACCTTATTCTTTTGACAATCCCACAATGATCCTTCAAAATTATGTCACTGTTTTGCTGGAAACCTTCAATAGCATCCTTTCACTCTTAGAGCAAAATTCAGAGGATCTTGTCCTGCAAGGCTCTATATGAACAGACCTCTCCTGTCTGATCATTTACCCTTCCCACTACTGTTCTTTCTACTCCAGGCATACTGGCCTTCTTCCTACTCCTTGAATTTACCTTTAAAATTCTTCTTTTCTCATTCTTAAATGTTCCTTGGTAAAGTTTTCACATGGCTCCTTCCCACATCATTAGCCAGTTTGCTACCAAGTATCACCCAGCCTATCTAAAATAACTTTCTGAATTCATTATTCCCTATCCCCTTACACTCTATTCTCTTCTCCCTTTGTTGTTGTTCAGTTGCTAAGTCGTGTTTGATTCCTCAAGACACCATGGACAGCAACATACCTGGCTTCCCTGTCCTTCACCATCTCCCAGAGTTTGCTCAAACTCATGTGCATTGATTCAGGGATGCCATCCAACCACCTCTTCTCCCTAACACTTGTCTGTTTCCCATAACAATATAAGCTACAAGTCTATCTTTTTTACCCTTCTATACAAAAGTCCTGAATCATAGAAGAAGCATAGTAATCATTGTTAACTGAAGCACCATTTTCTCTCAAATGCTGTCTCATTTCCATTGCCTTTATATTTTGTGATTCTAAATGCCATATTAATTGTTTTACTGTGATATATTTGCTTAAACTGTGATCATGACACTTCAACATTTTTCTGAATATCAAGCTATATTTAGGGGTAAAATGGTGATGCTATTATATTAACATGCTAGCTTCATGAGCATTCCACGCGCATAGTTAGAAATATTATTTACTAAGCTACAATATTGGAAAAGGCAATGGCACCCCACTCCAGTACTCTTGCCTGGAAAATCCCGTGGATGGAGGAGCCTGGTAGGCTGCAGTCCATGGGGTCGCTAAGAGTCGGGCACAACTGAGTGACTTCATTTTCCCTTTTCCCTTTCACATATTGGAGAAGGAAATGGCGGCCCACTCCAGTGTTCTTGGCTAGAGAATCCCAGGGACAGGGAAGCCTGGTGGGCTTCCGTCTATGGGGTCGCACAGAATCAGACATGACTGAAGCGACTTAGCAGCAGCAAGCTACAATATTAAGTCGATTTGAGTATATATTGTAATCTAATTGAGTATATATTGTAATCATAAAAATTAAAATATTTGTGCCTGTATTGTGGTTGTGGTGATGGTTAAATGGGCATAAGACCATCATATATCTAGCTCATCAAATAGCATATATTAATAATGTACAGTTTTTTGGGGGTATATCAATCATACATCAGGGAAGCCATTTAAAAGTAAAATAGCAGGAATGAGTTAAATATTTCATGATTATAAATCAGAAAGAGGATACTATTTCTGTTCATTCAAATTAAAATTTTCAATTCAGGGATGCTAAAGCCCCATGTTATTCTTTTTCTAGTTAATCTTGCTTTAATGAAAACATATGGTCATTCTTTTTAATGTGAAGGGCTTTAACTTCTAAAGAACACTTAATTTAATACAAAAATATGGATATATGTTGTAAAATATAAAAAGTATGTACCAACTCTAAGATAGCAGGTTCCTTTGCGCATACTCATAGAAGAGAACAGAGAATGTGACCTTTAGTGGTATTTGTAAAAAAAAAAAAAAAATTTAAGCAAAAGATACAGAATTAATAAAATCAGAGTTTAACATTTGTTCAAAGGTAATGCTGAGCAAATTCTTGCTGCTTGATATTATTAATCATAACTTTTTATATGTTTTAAATATTTTTAATTTAAAAAACCAAACTATAATAAGAAAAATGGTCTCAGTGTGTCATTTAAATGAATCTATACTCTTGTAATCAGTGGCTCTAGTATAACTTAAGTTTGCTGTTAAAGATAGGACAGGACAGTTTTTGTTTTTAGACTTCCTAAAGGATTTTAGTCTGCCTGTTTTATTGTATAGGTTTAAATGTTTTTTTCACAATATTTCTTCTAATATCATTTCTTCTAAAGTCATTTGTTTTTCTACCTTCTATTACTTTTTCTCTACTGAGTATAGGATGTCTCAGTTTAGATGCCTAAGGAACTGGAACACAAGAAATATAGAAATATAGTTATCCTAAATAAATTTTAAAAATTTTAGATAGGGATGAGGTATATATAAATGAAATACAATTAAATTAAGATTCAGTTTCTAAAACTTTCTGTTCTTTTTAACTTCACCATTACTGTCAGTGGTATTAATCTTCTCTTTTTTACATTTTTTTTTCCTTATCCCCTTCATTCAGTCATTAAATATCCATAGTTTAACCCTTCTATAATGCTATGTACATTTTTGCCCTAAAAGAGAATCCTGTCATGCTGAAGTGAATAAAATTATTGGAATGAGCCTTTTGGGTAAGTCAGGAACCTAATGCCAGTCAATGGTGAACACAGCAGATTTGTCTTCATGAAATGTATAGCCTAGCGGGAGATAGAGAAAAGTAAACAGGAAATCCTCATATTGATATAAAAATACCAGGTGGTATGAAATAGTAAGAAAGCACCTATTGCAATCACAGAGATTATGGAAAGCTGCTTAGGAGAAGTATCATCTAATTGGAGAACTGAAGGTTGTATAGGTCTCTGCCAGATAAAATGTAGAAAGGCGAAAGTTTTTTCAGACATAATCACAAATCCTTAAGAGAGAACACAGTGATTTAAAGAAAGGAAACATGATTGAATATGCTACTAGCATGGATTTTGAGAAAGGGAAAAGCAGTATTAGATGAATCTAGAGAAGTATGCAAGAGGAGTTTTGAAAGGTCTTGTGTATGCCATATTTAAGAATGTGAATTTTATTCTAAGGGAGTGAGGGAGTCCAATTCACACAGTGGCTGCAGACCCTGCTCCATCTAACTATGTGTTGTTCACTTTATTTATTTATTTTTTTTTGGAAATCCCTAATTTTCCAAACCTGATCATATCCCCCTTTCAGCACTTTACACTTAACCTCCAGAGTGCATGCTATAATTATAACAAATTGTAAAGTTAAATGCTCAATATCTGATTATCCTCCTGGATCATAATCTGTAAAATAGTAAAGATCAAGTGTCTGATTTATTGCTGTGTCCTCAACATCAGTGTCAGTGTCTTTTATATAGTAGATGCTCAGTAAGTATGTATTGAATGAATGCTCTATAGAGAGCAAATTGTCAGTAATAAAATAGTTTTCAAGATTAATAATTTAGCTAAAGATAACTAAAAGTCAGTATTGATTTTAACATTTTTCCCCCTCATTCTTATCTCCCTGACTGTTTTTAACAAACAGTAATTGAGGAATTCCCTTTCCTAAATATTATGATACAAACTCAAGAATATAAGTGATTTTGTATGAAGAAGAAATATTAATATTTTAAGGGTTAATGGCTATGGTTCAAGCAAGGTATATTGTAGAGTACAATCAGCAATATTAATTTGTAGCTATTGTCATACATTATTACAACTTAAAGGAAAAGTTTTACCCTTTATGGATTTCTTGTATTTCTGAAGTTACATATCAGCTTTCAAATGATTTTTGTATGCTAGTACAGAAAGAATTGCCAGAGCAGGCCTCCTTCCTAACTGTAATTACAGACTGGTGGCTAGTAATTTATTAACAAATTATCCTAAAAGATTAGAAGAAATTGATGAATTGAAAACAGCAATGTTTTTGCTATTCATACAAATCTACTTAATTTTCTCAATAAATAATGGGTGCTTTTGTATCTGGAAGGTATTAAGTTATGTAAAGATAAAATGTTTTTAACTAGAAAAGTAAATATGATTTTTGATACTGTTAACAGTCATTTTTTTAAAAAACCATTCCAGTTATGATCAGCAACCACACATGTTCTGATAAAAGTATCTAAATTCAGAAATATCTACTTAGATTTATGGCTTCCAAGCTGAATATTACATTTAAAAATATATGAAAAGAATTAATTTTAGCTCTTAAAGTTATAATTAATGGTTTTAAAAGAATAAGAGTTCCAGAGAACCCAACTTAGTCAATTTATGCAGTGTATGAAGAAACTACTTCATGACCTTTGGCACATCTAAATGAAAACATGGAAGACTTTGCTAGAGAAACTCTTATCAAAGGATGAAATATATTAACTAGAAAGAAAATAAAGTTGAGGGAATCTTCTTGTTTGCCTGGGAAAATGAAGATATATGTATATTCCAGAGCAGAGTTACCTAGTTTGAGTTTTTTTCACACGCTCCTTTTGAAATAGAAAGTAGAAGAATGTTGAAGAAAGTAACCTAATTTTTTTTGTGTGACATTTGGAGAAAGTTGTTAGGGAGGTTAAAAAAAAAACTTACAATTTAACAAAATTACATATTCAAATTAATGAAAAAAACATTGTTAGAGAAGAAAAAAAACTTTAGATACATATTTTAAATATTTTTGTCAGTAGTGTTTAAATATTAAACATTGGTACTATGAATGGACTCTGAAAGTTTCTAAAATTATAGGCATATGAAAGCATTAGCTTTTGTTGTTTTTTGGCCACACTGTGTGGCTTGTGGGATCCTAATTTCCTGACCAGGGATTGATCCTGGGCCCTTGGCAATAAGAGCATGGAGTCCTAACCTTTGGATCACCAGGGGATTCCAAATACATTGACTTTTTAAAACTAAAAACACTGTGAAAAAATAAGATATATATTCTAAAGGAAAATAGGTTAAAAGTTGACCCATGGCAGCTAAAAGTTAATGTAAAAGAAATGCCACATATATTTGAATACTTGTTTTTTTTTCTTATTTTAAATTATGCATTATTTTCTTCATGTGTTTTAATTATATAAATTTGAATTTTAATAGAATGTTTATTTTCTGTAAGTGCTATGTAGTGTAATTTTGGCTAATCCAGTTCATCTATGTTCAAAGAAAACCATTGTTTCCTGGTGGAATCTACAAAATAACTATATAATACACAGGAATCGTTAGATGTAGGTTGAATGGGAGTAGAGGGAGAAATTCCATGAAAAGCTACTGTTTGACTACTACTCTACTTATGTTTTGAAATTTAATTTTCACAAAAATTCTGTCACTTATTACTATTTATATTATAGATTATTGTTTATTTTAAAGATAAGAAAGATGAAGCTTGTAAAGTATAAGAAAATATTTTAGATAATACCAGCATTTCTCTTTCAGGGAGTCAAGTTTAAACTAAAATGTATCTCACTTCAGTACACGTGCTTACCTTTATACTTCCGTAGCTCTCACACGATGTTGGTGATGGTAGCAGTTGCTATAGTAGTAGTAATAGTAATAGTGATTGCATATACCTGCTGTGCTTGATGTGTCCTTAGCACTTATATACATTAATTTTATTTAATTCAAAAAAAAGAACCCTATAAAATATGTACTCTTTTGCCCTTGTTTTGTAGGTGAGAAAAAGAGATTGGGAAATAAAGAAACCACCATTGTATGGGTGTGTATAGCCTTGTGGGATATTAATGATGCAAGTGGTGAAATGCAGAACTTACTAAAAACTAAATATTATAGATACTATGTATTTTAATATAGTTTTAAATATATGTCAATCTTTAAAAAAATTATGACTGTTAAATGAGTTCTGAAAATTATGTAATATTAAAGTTCTAAACAAAAGAGACAATGAAGAATAGAACTATTCATATTTGTGAATGTGTAAAGAATGCTAGATCATGGAAAAAGCAAGACAGTTCCAGAAAAGCATCTATTTCTGCTTTATTGACTATGCCAAAGCCATTGACTCTGTGGATCACTATAAACTGTGGAAAATTCTGAAAGAGATGGGAAAACCAGAGCACCTGAGCTGCCTCTTGAGAAATCTTATGCAGGTCAGGAAGCAACAGTTAGAACTGGCCATGGGACAACTGATTGGTTCCACATAGGAAAAGGAGTACTCCAAGGCTGTATATTGTCACTCTACTTATTTAACTTATATGCAGAGTACATCATGAGAAATGCTGGGCTGGATGATAAATAAGCTGGAATCAAGATTGCCGGGAGAAATATCAATAACCTGAACTATGCAGATGACACCACCCTTATGGCAGAAAGTGAAGAAGAACTAAAGACCCTCTTGATAAAAGTGAAGAGGAGAGTGAAAAAGTTGGCTTAAAGCTCAACATTTAGAAAACTAATATAATGGCATCCGGTCCCAACACTTCATGGCAGATGGATGGGGAAACAGTGGAAACGGTGGCTGACTTTATTTTTTTGAGCTCCAAAATCAGTGCAGATGGCGATTACAGCCATGAAATTAAAAGATGCTTACTCCTTGGAAGGAAAGTTATGACCAACCTAGACAGCATATTAAAAAGCAGAGACATTATTTTGTCAACAAAAGTCTGTCTAGTCAAGGCTATGCTTTTTCCAGTAGTCATGTATGGATGTGAGAGTTGGACTGTAAAGAAAGCTGAGTGCCAAAGAATTGATGTTTTTGAACTGTGGTGTTGGAGAAGACTCTTGAGAGTCCCTTGGACTGCAAGGAGATCCAACCAGTGCATCCTAAGGGAAATCAGTCCTGGGTGTTCTTTGGAAGGACTGATGTTGAAGCTGAAACTCCAATACTTTGGCCACCTGATACGGAGAGCTCACTCATTTGAAAAGACCCCGATGCTGGGAAAGATTGAGGGCAGGATGAGAAGGGGACGACAGAGGATGAGATGGTTGGATGGCATCACTGACTCGATGGACATGAGTTTGGGTAAACTCCGGGAGTTGTTGATGGACAGGGAGGCCTGGCATGCTGCAGTGATTGGGGTCACAAAGAGTTGGAGATGACTGAGCAGCTGAACTGAACTGATAATCATGAATGCAGGGAGTAGTTGGCACACATCCTCTTTTATGCTTTTCCTTTTTTGTGTTTTCTTTGCTACTTTTGGTAATATGACTTAGTAGTATTGTTGGCCTCATTTAATAGGTTAATTAATATCTTGCTGTTTTCTAAGATCTTCAGTTATGTTTAGTTGCTCAGTCCTATCGGACTCTTTGAGACCCCATGAATCACAGCACCCCAGGCCTCCCTGTCCATCAACAACTCCCGGAGTTTACTTAAACTCATGTCCATCGAGTCAGTGATGCCATCCAGCCATCTCATCCTCTGTTGTCCCCTTCTCCTCCTACCCCCAATCCCTAGCAGCATCAGGGTCTTTTCCAATGAGTCAACTCTTTACATAAGGTGGTCAGAGTATTGGAGTTTCAGCTTTAGCATCAGTCCTTCCAATGAACACCTAGGACTGATCTCCTTAAAATGGACTGGTTGGATCTCCTTGCAGTCCAAGGGACTCTCCAGAGTCTTCTCCAACACCACAGTTCAAAAGCATCCATTCTTCGGCGCTCAGCCTTCTTCACAGTCCAACTCTCACATCCATACATGACCACTGGATAAACCATAGGCTTGACTAGATGGACCTTTGTTGGCAAATAACGTCTTTGCTTTTGAATATGCTATCTAGGTTGGTCATAACTTTTCTTCCAAGGAGTATGCATCTTTTAAGGTCTTAGGAAACAATATATATAAAATATATTGTTTGAAGGAATCGTAGGGAAAACAATGAACCAAGGGGAAAGAAGAGATAGGGACTCCAGTATGGAGTGACTAATGAGTAGGGGAGTGAAAGAGCTGTCCTCAAATGGTGGGAAGTAAATTCGGTCTAATATGTCAAAATACATGAAGACAGTCATTTTGATTAAAAGATTTATTACTACGTGTAGAGATTATTATTATTATTTAGGCCTCCAGAGCAGAGGGTCAGTAAGTTCAAAAAACTGGATTATCAAGAAATACAAGAAGCCCAAAAATTGCAGAGTCAGTTTTGATAACTTAATAAAATGTGCATAATGAATAATCAGTATATTAAATTACTGTAATCTAATGCTTAGTAATCTACAAAAACGTGGAAGATTTAGTATTTGTGCATCACTACCATACCATTAATTGCCTTCGATCTTATGATCAGAGTTAAAGGATAGTTTTTCTAACATACTCTAATTTTCTTACATAGTTTCTTTCAAAGTTTTTTTCCCCCATCAGGTCAATTTAGTTCATTCGCTCAGTCGTGTCCAACTCTTTGCAACACCATGGACTGCAACACACCAAGCTTCCCTGTCCATCACTTATTCCCGGAGCCTGCTCAAACTCATGTCCATTGAGTTGGTGATGTCATCCAACCATCTCATACTCTGTCATCCCCTTCTCTCCTGCCTTCAGTCTTTCCCAGTTTCAGGGTCTTTTCCAATGAGTCAGCTCTTCGCATCAGGTGGCCAAAGTATTGGAGTCTCAGTTTCAGCATCAGTCCTTCCAATGAATATTCAGGACTGATTTCCTTTAGGATGGACTGATTGGATCTCCTAGCAGTCCAAGGGACTCTCAAGTGTTTGCTTCAACACCACAGTTCAAAAGCTCAATACTTCAGCATTCAACTTTCTTTATGGTCCAATTCTCACATCCATACATGACTACTGGAGAGACCATAGCTTAGACTAGATCGACCTTTGTGGACAAAGTAATGTCTCTGCTTTTTAACATGCTGTCTAGGTTTGCTACTGCTGCTTCTGCTGCTAAGTCACTTCAGTTGTATCCAACTCTGTGCGACCCCATAGATGGCAGCCCACCAGGCTCCCCCATCCCTGGAATTCTCCAGCCACGAACACTGGAGTGGGTTGCCATTTCCTTCTCCAATGCATGAAAGTGTAAAGTGAAAGTGAAGTCGCTCAGCCATGTCCAACTCTTAGAGACCTCATAGACTGCAGCCTACCAGGCTCCTCCATCCATGGGATTTTCCAGGCAAGAGTACCGGAGTGGGTTGCCATTGCCTTCTCCTGTCTAGGTTTGTCATAACTTTTTTCCAAGGAGCAATCGTCTTTTAATTTCATGGCTGCAGTCACCATCTGCAGTGATTTTGAAGTCCCTAGAAAATTTTCTGCATAGATAGAACAATTTTTATATTGTACACACACAAATCATATTTAGAATATCATAGAAATTATATGTATCCTTACTATTTCCTATACTTTTTTCTATCTTGGCTTCTCCATATTCTCTCTCCCTTCCCCTGTCTCCATATCTCTCACTTGCCCTCTCTCCCCCATCTCTACAATCAAGACCTGCTAGTCTTCCTATGGCACAATCATGGTTAATATTTTCAAAATATTTTCAGTGCATAGAGATTGGAGTGCCAAAACTTATGATATATGGATAAATAATTGCTACCAGATTTATAAATATGCTGAAGGTTAAAATAGATTTTGAAGGCATAAAGCAACTTATGCTCTACTCTTCCAACTGGGTAAAATCACATTTAAATTGTTCATAATAAATTTCTGTAGCCTAATGTTATGAAAACATAAAGAAGTATAACTTTAAATCCTTAGCTTTAAGATTTCAAAAGTTGTGCTGTAATAAACTATGAGAAATTATACTGTCAGTAATAATTAGTATATGAAGATACTGCCTGATGGCTAGAATGTCTTCATGTTTCAGTGATGGAAGGTAGCATGCAATAAACAATGAAATAAATAGGAAATACACTAAAAATAATTTTTTTTACAATTTTTTAGTCTGGGACTTGAGTTTATGATTTTTTTTAAATTGAGTTGTGACATTTTAGATAAAGTTATTTGGCTTTAATCATCTTTTAATGAAGATAAATATATATTTTACTTCTCAAACATGGGTTTGGAGTATGTATAAAAGTGGAGGAAGATATCACTCTAATTTTTAAAAAATCAGATGATTTAGATATATTTACGGAGGCTAGAAATTACTTAGTCTAAACTTGTTGTAGCAACTCTTGTCAAAGGGATTTGTTAACAGAGCATTTTGTTCAGGTTCCCATTCAGAAGTTTAATGTTTAAGCTTATAGAGCAAATGACCAAATGTACAATTTTCATTATACCCTACTAAAAAATATTTATGGATATAAAACTTTTAAATTCCTTATTATTGTATCACTGAGACTATAATATGTTATGCTGTCTGTACCATGGTAGACAGTTAACTATTTAAAAATCTTTTAAAAAAAAATGATTGATCATTTTATAGGGTTAAGCAGAAATTGTCTTGATTTTATGGAATAAGACTTTCAAAATTATTTAGTATTTTCAGAGATTGATTTACCTCAGTTTGGTTTACTAGTCATTATTCTAGTTATTCTTGCCTGGAAAATCCCAAGGATGGAGGAGCCTGGTAGGCTACAGTCTATGGGGTCGCAAAGAGTCCAACACGACTGAGCAACTTCACTTAACTTTCATTCTAGCTATATGATCAGTTGTGCCTGCTAAGTCACTTCAGTTGTGTCTTACTCTGTGTGACTTTATAGACAGTAGTTGGCCAGGCTCCACTGTTTATGGGATTCTCCAGGCAAGAATACTGGAGAAAGTATTTAGTACTTAGTAATATTTACTTATTTATATTGAAAAATATTTTGATTCCAGCTTATAATTTCAGTTCAGTTCAGTCTCACAGTTGTGTCTGACTCTTTGCATCCCCATGAACTGCAGCACACCAGGCCTCCCTGTCCATCATCAACTCCTGGAGTCCACCCAAACCCACGTCCACTGAGTCGGTGATGCCATCCAACCATCTCATCCTCTGCTGTCCCCTTCTCCTGCCCTTAATCTTTCCCAGCATCAGGGTCTTTTCAAATGAGTCAGCTCTTAGCATCAGGTGGCCAAAGTATTGGAATTTCAGCTTCACCATCAGTCCTTCCAATGAACACCCAGGCCTCATCTCCTTTAGGATGGACTGGTTGGATCTCCTTGCAGTCCAAGGGACTCCCAAAAGTCTTCTTCAACACCACAGGGGTAACCAAAAACTAATTGTAGTGATTTTAAAGCATAATGTGAGTTTTGCTTCATTATTTGTCACATTCTTATGTACTTAGTTTTCTGATTAGTAAATAGGTTTCAATGGGGACAGAAGGATTTCTTTTCTGTAACACTACTTAATGAATTTAATATATTCTTAAATTAGTTCTTAAAGTAGATTAAGTAAACAAGGAAACACTACTTTAATGAAATATGCATATCACACTTTCTTAGTATATGCAGGTAAATTTTATAGTTAACATAAAACCAAATATAAGTTATTCCTTTTCATTATACTACATTATTCATAAATAAGATATAGGCAACAATAGGATATAGTTGTTTTTGTTAAGTGTCTAATTGAAAAAATGCATAGTTTTTGCCAGGCTTAAGGATATGTTGTATTTTTATATTAATAACAGTAGTAAACAATTAGTAAATTAGAGAATACAAATATGAAAACTAGGGAAAGTATGAGGGAGTATAATGAACTTCAAAAGTAGAAAATCTTTTTTGGAATGAAAAACTCTCCTAGACTCAGATTTGAAAGCAAGGAGTAAATTTACATGGCTATAATAAAATACATCATGAAAGAAGTTTTGAGCAGAATTAAAGTTTGTGGCAGTATAATAGATTTCATAGAAATTCATAAAAATACATTAATATTATCTACAAAGTAATGTTGTCTCTTGCTGAAAAAAAGACTCATCTAGGCACTTCATTTAATTTAGCTTTAGGGAAAATTTTTTATATATGCCTGTTTCAATAAGAGAACTATCTTTTTTCAGTCTGCTGAGACAAGGATTATAATTGACTATAGTAACTTTTAGGCATTCGATACTATTTAAAGTTTCCTAGATCTAAAATCTTATGCCTTTAGCCAAAGTAGAAATTTGTGTCCATGTCTAATAATAATTTTCTTAATATTTCTTCACTTGACAAATTGCATTGCTTCAAGCTCTTCATGCTAATAAGTAGACTGTGGATATTTTTTCCTTATCTTCCAAACTGTTTTGTCCAAGGAATATCCTGCTTCATAGAAGAATAAAAGGACTACATCAAATCATAATACATTTCTGAGTGTACATCTGTAATTTGTGAAGTTCTCCTTTACCAATTCCTCTGCCATTTGATTCAAGTAGTCATTAAATAACTATTTTTAGTTAAATTGTAGCATGTATAAAACTGAAATTATAAGGAAGTAAAATCAACAGAACACATTTTCTTAAATAGGCAAAAATATCCTAAGCTCTATCAAAATACTTGCATTACAAATAAAGAAATAAGGGAAAAGGCAACAGAGGTTGATTTTAAACTGATGGGAAAAGTACAAAGAATTAAATTAAAAATTCTCATTTACCTATTAGATAAATTAGGAAAATCTCCTGTCGTTATATTACAGTGTAGAGAATGTAGCAGAAAACATTAAACATAATGAAAATATGCCTTTATTTATTTGATTCACAGTATTTTTACTGAATGTCTATGTAAAGACCTGATTTTTAGGAGTTTTTAAAACCTAGTGTCAAACTTCTCTTGGTTAATTGTATACCATTTACAAAAATAAACAAACCTGTAACCATGTTTCCACTTAAATAAGCTATCCTTGTGTTAGCATGCAGCACTTTTTTTTCAATTTCATTATTCCAGAAACCTTTAGAGAGGACTTCCCATTATAATTTTCTTTATAGTTGTATATATTTATTGTTGTTCAGTCGCCCAGTCGTGTCCAACTCTTCATGACCCCATGGACTGCAACATATCAGGCTCCCCCGTCCCTCACCATCTCCCTGAGTTTGCCAACTTCATGTCAATTGGACTGGTGATGCATCGAGCCATCTCATCTCTCTGATGCTCTCTTCTCCTTCTGGCCTCAGTCTTTGCGAGCATCAGAGACTTTTCTAATGAGTTGGCTGTTCTCATCAGGTGACCAAAATACTGGAGCTTCAGCTTCAGCATCAGTCCTTCCAATGATTATTCAGGGTTAATTTCCTTTAAGATTGGTTTGATCTCCTTTCTGTCCAAGGGACACTCAAGAGTTTTCTCCAGCGCCACAGTTCAAAGGTATCAATTCTTCAGCATTCTGCCTTCTTTACGGTCCAGCTCTCACAACTGTACATGACCACTGGAAAGACCATAGCCTTGACTATATGGACCTTAATTGGCAAAGTGATGTCTTTGCCTTTCAACACACTCTCTAGGTTTGTCATAGCTTTCCTGCCAAGAAGCAGTTGTCTTCTGATTTAATGGCTGCAGTCACTATCTGCCTTGATTTTAGAGCCTAAGAACAGGAAATCTGTAACACTTCCACCTTTCCCCCATCCATTTGCCATGAAGTGATGAGGCCGGATGCCATGGTCTTATTTTTTTAAATACTAATTTTAAGCCAGCTTTTTCATTCTCCTCATTTTCCCCCATCAAGAGGTTCCTTACTTTCTCTTCACTTTCTGCCATCAGGGTGATATTCTCCACATAACTGAGATTGTTGATGTTTCTCCTGCCAATCTTTATTCTAGTTTGTAACTCATCTAGCCCAGCATTTCTCATGATGTGCTCAGCCTGTAAGTTAAACAAACAGAATAACAATAAACAGTCTTCTTGTACTCGTTTCTCAATCCTGAACCAGTCAGTTATTCCATACAGGTCCTAACTGTTGCTTCTTGACAGCATACAGGTTTCTCAGGAGACAAGTAAGATGGTCTGATATTCCCATCTATTTAAGGGTTTTCCACAGTTTGTTATGATCCACACAATCAAAGGCTTTATTGTAGTTGAAACAGAGTTTGACATTTTTCTGAGATTCCCTTGCTTTCTCTATAATCCAGCGAATGTTGGCAATTTGATTTCTTGTTCCTTTGCCTTTTCTGAAACCAGCTTGGATGCCTGGAAGTTCTTGGTTCACGTAATTCTGAAGCCTAGCATGCAAGATTTTGTGCATGACCTTACTACCGTGGGAGATAAGTTCAATTGTCTGGTGGTTTGAACTTCTTGAGTACTAGACTTCTTGGGAATTGGGATAACTGAATAATTGGGAATTTTGCACTACTGTGGCCTCTGCTGGGTCTTCTAGATTTGCTGAAATATTGAGTGCAGCACTTTGATAGCATCATCGTTTAGGGTTTTAAATAGCTCTACTGGAATTCCATCGCATCCACTAGCTTTATTGATAGCAATGCTTCCTAAGGCCCCCTTAGCTGATTGTGTGCATGTGTGTCTATAATACATTCTATATAAAATTAAGGTGCTTATGTTGTTTTGTGTTTTGGGGATGTACCTCACCCCATTTATAAAAATCAGTCCATGGAATAGCTTCAGCTTAATAAAATTTTTGTTCTCTCCAACGAAAATTGAAATAATTAAAATTTACACACATTTGTTCCATTTTTGCATAGTATTTTTGAGTTACAGGTTTATGTAGACTTTAAGAGGAAATTTTATGTAATAAAAATTTTATGGTTTGCAAAAAGACATTAACTTCAAGCCAGCTTCTGCCCAGAATTCTTTAAGGCCATTAATTACCTGTATAAGGAAAAGGACTTAACTCTAATGCAGATAGCCAATGCTATGCTATGCTATGCTAAGTCACTTCAGTCGTGTCTGACTCTGTGTGACCACATAGACGGCAGCCCACCAGGCTCCCCCGTCCCTGGGATTCTCCAGGCAAGAACACTGGAGCGGGTTGCCATTTCCTTCTCCAATGCATGAAAGTGAAAAGTGAAAGTGAAGTCGCTCAGTCGCGTCCGACCCTTAGCGACCCCATGGACTGCAGCCTACCAGGCTCCTCCATCCATGGGATTTTCCAGGCAAGAGTACTGGAGTGGGGTGCCGTTGCCTTCTCCGAGATAGCCAATAGTACTGTCTTTGTTTAAACTAATTGCGTTTTACTTTAAGACTAAGGATTACGCATAGAACTTTATCCAGGATAATAGTTAAGAAAATATACATAGTAAAAACTCTTACTGAGATATTTTCATATGTGATTTAAATTTTCTTTATGATTAGCACTACAATGAGAGCATGTTACTTTCTAAAGGTGCTAAAATCATGTGATAATTGAAAATTAGTGAGTAGATTTTTTTTTCATTTGATACATAAATACAGGAACATATTAATTAACTATGTAAATAATTTAGTTTTTGCATTTCTAATATTACTTTTTCAAGTACATTTATTATGTTTGGCTAAATTTATTAAACATTTTAGAAATATTCAGAAAATAAAGCATACCATTTTTTAAATCATATACTTTTATGATCTTTTTATCCTAGTGTAGATTGTTAAAATATTCATGATAGTCATAAATTGGTAATGGTTAATCTCTCAATATGTTTATGTAGCTCTTAAATAGAATAACTAAAGTGTGCTAAATAAATTTCAGAAATGATTTTGAAATTCATTAAAAGTCATAGATTTTAATGTACTCTGTGTATATTTATGATAACATATAAGCCAGTTTGATGAAGCTTCTGTTGGCCAAGATTATGAAAATTTGAGTATCATAAAGAACTTGATGGACATATTTAAATATATTAATATCTTTCAGGCTACCTTGTTATGAGAAAGAGGGAGAGAGATAGAGAAAGCATAAAAAGGAGCCTTATATTTGATGATAGCTGTTATACCAAATCCTTACTTAGATAATTTGTAATTAAAGGCAAAAATTAAGCATTTATATTCATTTTCCAGTAGGAGATCTGTTTCTGGGTAACCAGATGGCATTAGTTCATGAGGAACAGTTTTTCATTATAGAAAAAATTCCTCCTACTAAATGAAGAAGAAATGATAGAATTAGAAAATCACCATTTTTCAAAACTTAATGGAATAATTAATTCAGAAAAGACTGTCAAAGAATGTTAAAGTCACTAGATGAAATATTTAGGGGAAAAAATTATTCAGGTTAAAAACAGAGAGCCAAATGCGAGATATAGACCTTGATTGGGTACAAAAGTAAATCTGAGAAAGGACTATATTAAATATTAAAGAATTAAAGAATATTAAAGAATATTAAATATTAAAGAGTTACTGCCAGTTTTAATAGATATGATAGTGATACCATGGTTATATAGGAAACTGTATTTTTCAAAGAGTAGTTATTAAAGTGTTATATTATTTTGAAAACTTAAAATGTTAAAAAAAATATGGTACTTGTTATTAAATTTAAGTGATGCAGTGCATCCAACTTTATATCCTCCTGTTTTTTGTTTTTTTGTTTTGTTTTTTTCTATTTGGGAAGAAAATTTTTGAAAGAAAATAGCTTAGAAACTGTTAGCAAATACAGTTTAGTTATACAGCATACCTTTTGCTTTTTATTATTATCAAAAACTTACAGTGAACTTTTCTTCTACTATTTAACATTTTTCACATTACTTAAATCACATTAATTATAAAGACAAAAATGATGAATGTTTGATACGATTAATCTGCAGTATATCTCCCTTCTACTAAAGTATGTTAGTTGCTCAGGCCTGTCCAACTCTTTGCTACCCCACTGTAGCCCAGCAAGCTCCTCTGTCTGTGGAATTCTCCAAGTAAGAATACTGGAGTGGTTAGCCATTCCCTTCTGCAGGGAATATTCCCCACCTAGGAATTGAACGTGGGTCTCCGACATTGCAGGTAGTTTTTTTACCATCTGAGTAACTAGGGAATCCCTTCTACTAAGGACACATTTAATTATTTTAACTCCAAGTCTCCAAAGTTGCAGACCTTTATTTTCTCATCTATTACTGTACTTCTTTAGCTAAAGATGTTTATAAAAAAAAAAAAAGTGTATTTTTTATACTTTTAGAATGTGCACCTTGCCACAGACAGACATCTAGCTTCTTAGGATTCTCCTACATCTACTTCTGTTTTCAGATTTCTCCAGATGAAATTAGTCATGTTATAACAGAATTCTCTTATAATGCCATAGTTTTATTAGCACCTGGCAAGAAGGTCCCACTTCTGAACAGGAATGAATCAGGATCAGGTTGCAGATCATTGAAAGTAGAGGCAGCTTAGGATATATGACATTTTTTTTAATGAATTTAGTATGAAATTATAGGGATACAGAGTAAGTGTATGACTATAAATTTCAGATTGAAATTGGAGGAAAGTTAAATCTGTGAAACAACCATCTAGCTGTGGATTGAGGAGTCGGAGAAGGGAGAGAGTGTAGATACTTGCTTCTTGTTTTGGACTACCATAAAAACGTACTGTGATGATAATCTTATGCAGAACAGGAAATGACCAGACAACAGTTGTCATTATTTGTAAGAAATACCTTTATTTCTATGTTATTTTATGGCAAAAAATTTATGAAAAATAAATGATGAACAAAACTCTGGAGTTGAGGTGATGCATTATTTTAATGTAGGAAACAAGTTTAAGATTTCTTACATTAAAAATAATTTTGCTTACAGTGTGTTAATCACTCAGTCGTGTCCAACTCTTTGAAACCCCATGGACTATAGCACGCCAAGCTCCTCTGTCCATGGGGTTCTCCAGGCAAGAATACTAGAGTGGGTTGTCATTTACTTACTACTGTTTGTACAAATGCCAGAATATTATGTCATTTTCCTTTTGCAACTTGAACATACATCCACTCGTACAGCCATATACACACTCAACACAAACACATTCTAGTTTGGTTTCCTTGAGGCAGTTAGCAGAATTTATGCAAATAATATTTTCAAGAAAAGAACTTTTGCAAAATAAGATTCTACAGCTAACAGCATAAACTCCATAAGGCTTGATAATAATTAAAAATATTTTCTTCAGTAAGCCTGAAAAATAAAGTTTATGTGCATCTGTATAATGTAAGACTTTTGATACCAATATAAAGCTTACAAGAAGTAATTTTTACAAAGGCAGAGGTTTTTATGTGCTTGGTCACAACGATGCCAAAAATTAGACTTGGGAAACAGTGAACAGAAATTTAGTAATTGCACTTCCGTCAGCACCATATAAGAATCTGCTTCACCAAAGCTAGTAATTTTTTTTTTTTTTAAATAATGTGAAACTGTATGGCAAGATTGCTTAAAATAATACAAATACAGATATTATACATTGGAAAATGGTCCCCATTTATGCAGCTAGTTCACCCTTTTCACCAATCAAACCCACATTTTATTTAGTTTTTTTTGGGTGGGAAGTAAATGTTTATTATTAATATTGGGTTTTATCTTTAGCCAGTTCAGTAGACCAAAAATATTTCAATTTGTAGTACTTTGCTTGCTGGTTGCTTATTGGAATTGACCATTGGTCTATTTTTTTTTTTTTTTTTTTGGTAAATTATCTGATCATGCATTTTACTAGTCCTCAGAACTTCTTCACGGTCCTTGCTTTTTAGCTATTTCCCATGTATGTCTTTGAACTTCAATACTTTATACAGTTTTCGTTATCATTACCTAAATATTCCATCCTATGAGACAGATTTCATATATTCATCCTACTCTACCATACCAAGGAAAAAGTGTAGTGGCTACAACCAGTACTAGAAGAGAAATAGTATAATGTCAACAGTGATGTTTTAAAAGTGTATATATAGAATATCCAAAAAGGACCAGAGGTCACCTCATCACTTGGTAAATTATACTTTTCAAAAAGTACTTTAAAATGATCATTATTATATTTATTATTTTTTTCAACTTGGAGATCTAGACTTTCAGCTACTTCAAATCTCTTAAATTTCAGAGTTTAATGCTATTGTTAATTGAGCAAAAACTACTCTTTCAAGTTTGCTATTTTTTAACCATTTATAAATAAAATAATTCATGTATTAGTTTTCAGAACAAACTAATCATGTCTATAATTAAAATCTCCCAAGTTCATAATTTTAAAATGAAGCTACAATTTTCTTTTTTTTTATTTATCTTATTTGGAATTTACCAAGCTTCCTGAAACTATGAGTCTCTCTGATGAAATGTAGAAATTTTTTTGTTATCTTCCTTTTTCAAAATAATATTTATGTCCCAATCTCTCTTCCCTTTGTATCTGGGACTCCAAAAACATGTATGCAAATCATTTCATACTGCTGCTCAGGTCATTGAGCTTTTATTCTCTTTTCTTTAAAAAAATTTTTTTTTAATTCTCTGTATACTTTGGTGTGGATAATTTCTATTAACCTGTGTTTCAGGTTCAGTGATCCTTTTTTTCTGTTTTGTCCAATATTCATTTAATCTCATCCAATAGATTTTTTTTTTCAAATGTTGAATTGTTCAATACCAGGATTTATTTTCTTGGCTGCTTTGCTTTGCCTTGTTTTCTTTTGCAGTTTTTATATCTCTTGATTCATTATAGTCATCTTTTCTATATATTCCTTAATAGATTTATTTAAATTATTTAAAGTCTTCTTTACTAATTTTGATATCTGATTTGTCTATTTAATTTCAACTGACAGATTTTTCTCCTGATACAGAATCATGTTTTCCCATTCCTTTACATATTTAGTAAATTCTTATTGTGTACTGGACATTATGGATAATACCTATTTATCCCTCCATATCTGGGGGAATTGGTTCCAGGAGTCCCCAAGTACACCAATATCCACAGATGCTGAAGTTTCTTATAATATAAAATGGCATGGTACAATGCATTTGTATATTTATTGAAAAATACTTTGTGTATAAGTGGACCTGGGCAGTTCAAACCCATGTTGTTCAAGAGTCAGCTGTATTTTAGAGACTCTGGATAATGTAATTTTCCTCTAAAAGTTTTTAAATTTTCTTCTATTTAATTTAATGACTCACAGACAACATGATTTTTTGGAGGTTTAGTTTTAGGCTTTGTCAGGGCTATTTCAACCTGTCATAATTTTGTACTTCAGTGGATACAGTCCTTTAGTCTGAAAACAAGGTATTTTTTCCTAACGCATGTCTTTTCTGGTAATTTACTGGAAAGCTAGGATGCTTACAAAGCCTATAAGTTTGTTGGGACTTGAGCTACAAACTTACCTCCTTTGGGGTGGGAAGCTGCTAAAATCTCTACTGAGCTCTTTCAGGCTTTCAGCTCTTTTCCTCAGAGTTGCTTTTAGTCTTGCCAAGAACAAGAGCAGCTTGAGTTAGCTAAGATCTGAGGGGTGAATCTATGCAGTTTTTGGAGTCCTCCTTCTCTGTCTCTGTAAAGCTATACTCCACCCCCAATTTCCAGCTCATCCAAAATCCAAAAAATCCAACCTCTGATTCCTCAGTGGAGGTGTGTGTTTGTGTTTAGGAGGCTGTGAGGTGACTGGGTGTTGTGTAGAGATAGGGAAAGGGATCAGTAAAACTGCACATTTCAGCTTGAGCTATTTCTACCCCACTTCCAGCCACCCCATTCCCTGTGTTATAGACCGAGTTGTGCCTTCAAGGTGTATGAAGTATCTAAAGTGTGGCCTTTACCAATGTGATACTTTTCTTTCAAGGATCTTAGTTTAACTCCTTTAGTTTCTACTTCCCTCAGGTCTCTTCCAGTTCGCTTACTCTCCATTATTTCTAGAGTTTATTCTTTTAACTAAAGACAGTCCAACATAAGCACTTTTACCCTTATCAGAAGCTGAAAATATCCCAGAATAGTTTTTTCAACAGTCTTTAAAAGAACTAATACCTCATGGTGATATTTAAACCATAGGGCTATGAAACTTTATTTATCTTTTAAGATTTATTTTGTGACTCTATGAGGCTATGCTGTCAAGGTATTCCCCCTTCTCTTAGTTGCCATCCTATCATGGTTTTATGTTACTTTCACCTTCTGCCAATATTGTATGCAGAGTATACTTTAATTTCTTTTTGAAGGGGGCATTTCTGAATATATTTAATACTATGCTGTATAATCAAATGAAGTTTAATTCTTAGAACAGTTTTTTTCACTTTTAGGTCAGAAAAACAATTAGTTCACTAAGAGTGCTCTGGAGTCATCACTCTAGGATGGAATGTTCAGAGTAGAAAAGTCCCAGGGTTCCAGGAGTATTACAGCACCCTATCAGAAGTCTTCTAATGGGGATAAGAGAGAAGATGGATTAGTGCCCTTTTATGCCCAAGACTTAAGGACTAGTTCTGTGTACCCCTGAAGGAATTTCAGAACTAGCAAGCCCTTTGTTCATCTCTTACTCTTACCCATTATTAAACTTAAACTAGGGTGGGAGGGAGGCTCAAGAAGAAAGTGATATATGTATACTTATGGCTTATTTACATTGTAAAGCAGAAACCAATATAATACTGTAAAGCAATTATCTAATTAAAATAAATTTTAAAAAGTAAGTGAAACTCCAGAAAAATAAATGACCCAATCAAAAAATGGGCCAAAGAACTAAATAGACATTTCTCCAAAGAAGACATCCAGATGGCTAACAAACACATGAAAAGATGCTCAACATCACTCATTATCAGAGAAATGCAAATCAAAACCACTATGAGGTACCATTTCACACCAGTCAGAAGGGCTGCAATCCAAAAGTCTACAAGTAATAAATGCTGGAGAGGGTGTGGAGAAAAGGGAACCCTCTTACACTGTTGGTGGGAATGCAAACTAGTACAGTGACTATGGAGAACAGTGTGGAGATTCCTTAAAAAACTGGAAATAGACCTGCCTTATGATCCAGCAATCCCACTGCTAGGCATACACACTGAGGAAACCAGAAGGGAAAGAGACACGAGTACCCCAATGTTCATCGCAGCACTGTTTATAATAGCCAGGACATGGAAGCAACCTAGATGTCCATCAGCAGATGAATGGATAAGAAAGCTGTGGTACATATACACAATGGAGTATTATTCAGCCATTAAAAAGAATACATTTGAATCAGTTCTAATGAGGTGGATGAAACTGGAGCCTATTATACAGAGTGAAGTAAGCCAGAAAGAAAAACACCAATACAGTATACTAACACATATATATGGAATTTAGAAAGATGGTAACAATAACCCTGTGTACGAGACAGCAAAAGAGACACTGATGTATAGAACAGTCTTATGGACTCTGTGGGAGGGGGAGAGGGTGGGAAGATTTGGGAGAATGGCATTGAAACATGTAAAATATCATGTATGAAACGAGTTGCCAGTCCAGGTTCGATGCACGATACTGGATGCTTGGGGCTGGTGCACTGGGACAACCCAGAGGGATGGAATGGGGAGGGAGGAGGGAGGAGGGTTCAGGATGGGGAACACATGTATACCTGTGGCGGATTCATTTCGATATTTGGCAAAACTAATACAATTATGTAAAGTTTAAAAATAAAATAAAATTAAAAAAAAAAGTAAATGAAAAATGAACTGTGTTCAGTCAGATTCTGAAATTACTGAGAGATTTCAAGTATTTGCAGTAGCAACTCAGCAGAAACCTTTACCACTTTTTAATCTAAGTCTATCCCATTTCCACATTTAACTCATAAGCCATTGTTATTTAGAGTGTATACTGGAGAGAGATGTCCCATAATGGTTTCACTGAAAATGGGACATAGAACATACCACTGTTGGTAGGTAGTCCTAAATTAAAAGGTTTTTAAAGACTGAATTTTTTTCTTTTAATTAGAGAAGTAAGCAATACAAATACACAAACATTTAAATTTGATTTTCCAAAATTTATTTTACCAAGGAGTCCTTTTTGGTGATTGTAGTTTTCTCATTTCTACCTGCTGCTGTGAAGAATTTTTCAGTGTGGCACTCCTAAATTCAGGTTGGCCTCAGTCCCTCCATGGAACCCTAACAGTTGTCTTATATTGATTCTCTTTTGCCCACTTGACTGACTAGACACACACCTGGCAATGTTAAAAGTCTTCAGTAACCAGCTAGTTGTATTAATCTTTATTTTATTCTATAATAAATTTTATAATTAATAATGTTCATGAACTTGCTATTATTCTCTTGTTTCATTTCTCTACTCATCTTTGTACTTGAGGATCCAGTGTGCTTTGAAATTTTCACCTCCTTTCCTTTAAGCTGCAATTTGTACTCCATCTCTTATAAGATACTGCCTTAAATTGCCTAAAACAATTTGGTACTTAACACTTAAAATGTTTCTAACATCAGCTAGTACACGTGTGTGTCATGTCTAGCTATTTATTTTAATCTTCCAGTGAGAAAAAGAATTTGCAGTTTTTCTCCTGTTAGAGCATCTGTGATTTGTGAACCCCATATTTAATTACTAAATCATGAAAAATTCAGTTGTCACTAATTTCACCTATATAATATACCTACTTTATTTGTCATAACTTTGGGAAGGTTTCTCTTGGTCTGTCCTTGTGCCCAGCCACAAACTTTTCCCTGCTTCTATTGATTTTATTTATTTTTTTCTTTTGCAAAGCATTCTTTTCAATCTTTTGAGTTTGGCTTGCTACAAAGTTAGCAACCCATTGGCCCAAAATTTATGAGAATCACATTGATTTTCTGGTTACTAGTGTTTTGACTTTGACCTCTTCAAATTAGAAATATATTGATATGTCTAACATTTAATCTTTTATGAATTCTTTTTTTTAAATTATGAACACTTTATTTTTTAAAATAAGTTGGAAGGACTTCATTGTCTCTGTGCAAATTGTAATCCAACAGGTTTTGTGATTGTTAATTATTAAATTACTTTGTTTAAACATCTACAGTATCATGAGCATCTTTCCCTATAATATTCTGTCATTAAACCATAGGTTTCTTGCCCACAATATTGTATTGTTCACACTACAATGTTACTAATAGAGTTTCCCTTTCAAATTATAAAATATATTTTCCTGTTTTAATGAGCTTTTTTCTCATTGGGGGAAGTAAATTTCTACACATTTAAACCACAAAGAACACTGATTATAAATAGCATACTTCACTCTGACTGACTAGGCTATTTTGATTTTTAATTTAAATGTCATGGGGTCAGTATTAATTTCTATCATATTTTCCTTCTGTTCAACTTGAGTCTTCAGATGAACAAACATTGTTTTTAGAGTTTAAAGAGTAATTTTGGTTTTATCTTATTCCGCCATTATTATTAAAGGAATTATATTAAAACATTTGGGTTTTCTTAGTTGTAAATTCTCATTTTCAAAAGTGATCATTTGATTTTTAAAAATAATTTTTTCAGCATACCTTATTAATTTCTAACTATTGCCTTGAAATAACCAAATACAGATTTCTAAAATAATCAAAAGAAAAAATATATCAAGCAGATAGATATTTCTAGTGATTTCGTGGTTTGTTAAGTGAGCTACATATTGAGTAACTATAATGGTAATCTAACTATGTCATGGCATATGAGAAGAGGGTATAGAATTTTTTATGAAAATTAATTTATAACTAATATTTATATTAATTACAATATTTTCAAATATTAGTGAAGTTTAAAGTTATTCATTTAAGAAGAGGCAATTAGGGTGGCAAATGCAACTGAAATAAGTATTAAGGTACATTAACAGAGTCACATGGTTCAAATGTCTTTTTCTAATTGATTGTCAATCCTAAATATTAAAACATGAGTTAGAAAAAAAAGTCCATCAAATATAATACCTTAAATATTATTTTTTTCTGCTAGCAATATGAATCTTCTTAATTATTTGTTTTTAATATGCTATCACTGTGAAGAATGATGAAACCATTTACAGTTTATCACTTTTAGTTATTATACTGGAATTTAAATAATATTGATTCTCTAATGTCTACCCAAGCCTTATACAAGTCTAAAAGAGGCACTAAAACTATAAGATTTAGATTAATGGATACTGATTTAGCAACCCCTCTCCTTTTACGTAGTTTTACTATATTCATTTTCACTAAACCTGAAGGCAAAACTCATGTTAACATTGTTAACGGATTTTAGAAAATAGCTATAACTAAATCATCAGTAGTTTTACTACATGTCAGATAGTCAATATTGGGGAAAAATCAAATAAAAAATACTTTTTATGTTTTAATTAATTACACTGATCATTTGAACAAAGTAAGGGTGATGTATTCCTGCCATCATACATTCTTATTTTTTTAATTCAAGTTAATATAGTCAGTGATATTATCATTTTGGCGAACACATAACTAAAGATTTTATATATAACATATGTTTGTAAAACTAAACCATGTATATGGAGAAGAAAATGGCAACCCACTCCAGCAGTCTTGCCTGGAAAATCCTATGAACAAAAGAGCCTGGAAAGGCTACAATCCATGGGGTCACAAAGAGTTGGACATGACTGAGCAACTAACACACACACAATCCATGTATTACACGTGGAAGTAACTTATCCTTATTAAAAGATCATTTAATATTTCCTGGACTGTATAAGCAAAATAGGTTGTTTGAGGAGGCCTTACATATAGGTGTGAAAAGACGAGAAGTGAAAAACAATGGAGAAAAGGAGACATCTACCCATTTGAATGCAGAGTTCCAAAGAATAGCAAGAAGAGATAATAAAGCCTTCCTCAGCAATCAAATCAAAGAAATAGAGGAAAACAATAGAATATGAAAGACTAGAGATCTCTTCAAGAAAATTTGAGATACCAGGAGAACGTTTCATAAAAAGATGGGCTCAATAAAGGACAGAAATTCTATGGACCTAACAGAAGCAGGAGATATTAAGAAGAGATGGCAAGAATACACAGAGGAACTATACAAAAAAGATCTTCACGACCAAGATAATCACAATGGTGTGATCACTCACCTAGAGCCAGACATCCTGGAATGTGAAGTCAAGTGGGCTTTAGGAAGTATCACTACGAACAAAGCTAGTGGAGGTGATGGAATTCCAGTTGAGCTGTTTCAAATCCTAAAAGATGATGCTGTGAGAGTGCTGCACTCAATATGCCAGCAAATTTGGAAAACTCAGCAGTGGCCACAGGACTGGAAAAGGTCAGTTTTCATTCCAATCCCAAAGAAAGGCAATGCCAAAGAATGCTCAAACTACCGCACAATTGCACTCATCCCACACGCTAGTAAAGTAATGCTTAAATTTCTCCAAGCCAGGCTTTAGCAATATGTGAACTTTGAACTTCCTGATATTCAAGCTGGTTTTAGAAAAGGCAGAGGAACCAGAGATCAAATTGCCAAAATTTGCTGAATCATCGAAAAAGCAAGAGCATTCTGAACACATCTATTTCTGCTTTATTGACTCTGCCAAAGCCTTTGACTGTGTGGATCACAATAAACTGTGGAAAATTCTGAAAGAGATGGGAAAACCAGAGCACCTGGCCTGTTTCTTGAGAAACCTGTATGAAGATCAGGATGCAATAGTTAGAACTGGACATGGAAAAACAGACTGGTTCCAAATAGAAAAAGGAGTATGTCAAGGCTGTATATTGTCACCCTGCTTATTTAACTTATATGCAGAGTACATCATGAAAAACACTGGTCTGGATGAAGCACAAGCTGGAATCAAGATTGCCAGGAGAAATATCAATAACCTCAGCTATGCAGATAACACCACCCTTATGGCAAAAAGTGAAGAAGAACTAAAAAGAGATCATGGCATCTGGTCCCATCACTTCATGGCAAATAGATGGGGAAACAGTGGAAACAGTGGCTGACTTTATTTTTGGGGGCGCCAATATCACTGCAGATGGTGATTGCAGCCATGAAATTAAAAGATGCTTACTCCTTGGAAGGAAAGTTATGACCATCCTAGCCAGCATATTACAAAGTAAACATTATTTTGTCAACAAAGGTCCATCTAGTCAAGGCTATGGTTTTTCCAGTCGTCATGTATGGATGTGAGAGTTGGACTATAAATAAAGCTGAGCACTGGGGAATTGATGCTTTTAAACTGTGGTGTTGGGGAAGACTCTTGAGAGTCCCTTGGACTGCAAGGAGATCCAACCAGTCCATCCTAAAGGAAATCAGTCCTGGGTTTTCATTGGAAGGACTGATGTTGAAGCTGAAACTCCAATATTTTGGCCACCTGATGCAGAGAGTTGACTCATTTGAAAAGTCCCTGATGTTGGGAAAGATTGAAGGCAGGAGGAGAATGGGACGACAGAGGATGAGATGGTTGGATGGCATCACCGACTCAATGGACATGAGTTTGGATAGACTCCGGGAGTTGGTGATGGACAGGAAGGCCTGGCGTGCTGCAGTCCATGGGCTCACAAAGAGTTGGAAATGACTGAGTGACTGAACTGAGCTGAAGACTGTATAAGAGCATACAATATTTAAATATCTTTGAAATACAGCTTATAAAGATATTATATCAAAGTTAGATTGTCTTGAAGCATCATATTTCATTTTGTGTAAAAGATTTATTTCTAAATATTTCAGCTTTCCTTAGAAATAGTTTTATATTTTCAAATATACTTGATTTTAGTTACTGCAATATAATTATTTTTATCTGAGGATATTGTTAATTTTACATAGGAAGACTCATTAGTGAAAATGAATATGTAATGTCATACCATAGAACACTTTCACTAGGCAAAGTTGCTAAAGCAGTACGGAACAAACCTCCTAAGGAAAATTTGATATAGCTTTCCTGTGCTTTTCCAGACCTATTTTCAACACTGCTAAAAGGGGGGAAATTCAAGAAAGCACTGAAGAGGCCGCCTCACCAGACCCTGATGTTACTTCTCCTCTGGATGTACATGCTGCAGCTCCATAGGTGACAGGTTGGAAAAGTTTCTAGGAAAACAAAATGTTCATTAGTAACTTTTTTTAAGTAGAAAGATTATTTTTCTAGGAGACCCTGTCTTTTAGACACCAGAATTAAATATATTAAAAAGTCTGTATGTTCAGTTTTGTGTTTTTTTTTTTTTTAATATCAGTGAAAAACATCTGGCTTCTCAAAAGTATTTTTGAAATGTAATGGTTCTAAAGCATAGAGAATAATCTATTTAGAAAATGTCATGGTTCCATTTTATGTAAATTTTTAAAAAAATCAAGCTGTTAACAATCCATTATAATGATAGAGTGTGAAGTTGAATTATTATAAAATTCAGTATCAACTTTTTCAAGATTTTTACATATACTACGTGAAAGGCAGTAGGTAATTTCTATAATGCTGATTTTTCCTATACCTCAGGCTCAAGGAAAAGCATATTATTGCTCTTGATTTTAAATGAAAGTTTAAACATATACAGTATTTATATAATGTTGTTAATTATCTATTACTGGAAAGAATCCAGAGATACGTCAGTGAGTTAGCAAAGTGACTTTAAAACGACATTTTTTCTTTCTAGGACTAGTCTCAAAACCTATATTTTGGATTTTATAGACTTTGAAATTGTAATGAATCTGCACTCAGAATATTGCAGTGGAAGTGAAAGTTGCTTGGTCATGCCCAACTCTTTGTGACTCCATGAACTGTACAGCCCACGGAACTCTCCAAGCCAGAACACTGGAGTGGTTAGCCTTTCCCTTCTCCAGGGGATCTTCCCAACTCAGGGATCAAACCCAGATCTCCCACACTGTAGGTGGATTCTTTACCAGCTGAGCCACAAGGCTTTGCAGTAAAAACAAGTGACAATAATTCTGTGATTAGAGGTTGCAAAAAAAAAAATATGAGTTAAATAATGTATTTTTTAATATAGTCAATATTTTTAAAGATATATTTGCCTAGTTGATCCCCGGGTCAGAAAAATCGTCTGGAGAAGGAAATTGCAACCCACTCTGGTATTCTTGCCTGGAAAATTACATGGACAGAGGAGCCTGGAAGGCTACAGTTCATGAGGTTGCAAGGAGTCAGACACGCACACAATCAAAATATATAAATATGAAGAATGAAAAAAATTAACTATGGCTATAATTAAAGAACTAATAAATTAATTTTTAAATAAAATATCAAAGGAAAGCAATAGCTAACATTTTAGTCTTTTTTTAATTTTTATTTTATATTGGGATATAGTTTATTTACAATGTTGTTAGTTTCAGGTGTACAACAAAGTGTTTCAGTTATACATATGCATATGTCTATTCTTTTTCAAATTCTTTCCTGAATATGTTGCTACAGAATATTGAGTAGAGTTCCCTGTGCTATATAGCAGGGCCTATTGATTATCTATTTTATATACAGCAGTGCATATATGTTAATCCCCAAATCCTAATATATCCCTCCACCCGACCTTTCCCCTTTGGTAACCATAAGTTTGCTTTCTGTATATGTGAGCGTATTTCTGTTTTATAAATAAGCCCATTTGTAGCATTTTTTAGGATTCCATTTGTAAGTGATATCATAGGAATTTTGTCTTTGTCTCACTTAATTTGATAACCTCTAGGTCCATCCATGTTGCTGCGAATGGATTTACTTCATTCTTTTATTTTTAATTTTAAATTTATTTTTAATTGAAGGATTATTTCTTTACAGAATTGTGTTGGTTTCTACCAAATATCAGCATGAATCAGCCATGAGTATATATATATATATATATATATATGTCCCTTCCCTCTTGAAACTCCCTCCCACCTCCCTTCCCATCCTACCCCTCTAGGTTGTTACAGAGCCCCGGTTTGAGTTCCCTGAGTCATACAGCATATTTCATTCTTTTTTATGGCTGAGTATTATTCCTGTATGTGTGTGTGTGTTTGCATGTGTGTGTGTACCACATCTTCTAGATCTGTTTCTCTGTTGATGGACGTTTAGGTCACTTCTATGTCTTAGTTATTATAAATAGTACCAAGACACTACTTTGGTGCATTTATCTTTTCAAATTATGGTTTTCTCCAGATGTATGCTCAGGAATGAGATTGCTGGATCATATGATGTCTCAATATTTTGTGTTTTATGAAATCTCCATGCTGTTCTATATAATGGATGTCCCAATTTACCTTCCCACCAACAGTCTGACATTTTGAACCTGAAATATTAAGTGCACAAAAAGGAAGACTTATCTTTGCATGAATACAAGAGCTAATGTTAAAATAAATATATCTACATGTCTATTACATTGTGAAACTTCTAAAGTTTTGGCTGTCTCTAATTGCTTATCTCTGTTAACTTTTTAAGAGAAAAATCAGTGATCTATATATGATTTACAGCCTTTATGACACTTGCCTTGTATTATAATTATTATTTCAAGAGAGTTTATTTTTCTTGTTCTTATTTTTCTTTCACTAGCATTTTAGTGAAAACTCCTAGAGAGACGTGATTATGTCTCAATATACCATTTAGATTTTTGTCTCCTATGAGATCTAATATGTTTTCACATTTTAATTCTTAGAAAGTTTGTTGATAGAACTAAGTGTACAAAGTTAGGCATTAAAAACAGTACTTGGCCAAAAAAAAGTGCTTTATTGACTTGTGTGAAAATAGACCATCAGCTCCTAACATTTTTTGCCAATTCAAAACCATTTATGAGTCCATCTGCCTAGAGAATGTAAAGCAACTTTGGCAAATGTATGTGTCTACTCTCTCTTTTTAGTGGCCTAAGATAATGCTGATTTGGAAAGAATTATGATGGTGATCCAAAGCGTACTATAAAATTTTAAGCTTTTCATGCTTCACTGGCTATATACTCAATGAAACTGAAGTTCCAGTAATCATACTTATTTAAAAATAAAGTAAACAATGATTTAGGATTCTTTGTTTTTTATGAGACTAATATGGCTGTTTGAAGTTCTGTAGAATATAGTATAAATCAGCAAAAATGAAAAGAGACAAGGCAGCAATATTTAAGGGGAAAATAGGACAATGAACAGAATTCCCTAACAGGTTGAGATATAGAAGAACCAATGCATTAACTGGTTAATGAGTATATAACTTGATTAATGTGCTAAACATTATTTTAATGAAAAGAAAAGGGTCTTAAATAGGTCAGCTTCAGGAGTTCATTGGAGAAGGCAATGGCACCCCACTCCAGTACTCTTGCCTGGAAAATCCCATGGAAGGAGGAGCCTGGTAGGCTGCAGTCCATGGGGTTGCTAAGATTTGGACACAACTGAGCGACTTCACTTTCACTTTTCACTTTCATGCATTGGAGGAGGAAATGGCAACCCACTCCAGTGTTCTTGCCTGGAGAATCCCAGGGACTGGGGAGCCTGGTGGGCTTCCGTCTATGGAGTCGCACAGAGTCAGACACGATTGAAGTGACTTAGCAGCAGCAGGAGTTCATAGTGACAAATGAAGATAAGCAATAATTCTACAAATATCTGCTCCCAGTGAATGAAGTAGATATCCAAAGAGGTTGTAAGAAAGAATTGTAGTCCCTTAAAGTCTGGAAATTAAGAGCTAATTTAGTTCAACCTTCTCATGTGTCCCCTAAGAAGACTATTTATTTACATCTCTCAGTCAGTCAGTCAGTTAAATCCTTCACTTGTGTCCGACTCTTTGTGACCCCATGGACTGCAGCACGCCATAACTCCCTGTCCATCGCCAACTACCAGAGCTTGTTCAAACTCATGTTCATTGAGTCGGTGATGCCATCCAACCATATCATCCTCTGTCTCCCCTTCTCTTCCCACCCTCAGTCTTTCCCAACATCAGGGTCTTTTCAAATGAGTCAGTTCTTTGCATCAGGTAGCCAAAATTATTGGAGCTTCAGCGTCAGTCCTTCCAGTGAATATTCAGGGTTAATTTCCTTTAGGATGGATTGGTTGGATCCTCTTCAGTCCAAGGGACTCTCCAGAGTCTTTTCCAACACCACAGTTCCAAAGCATCAATTATTCGGTGATCAGCTTTCTTTATGGTCCATATCTCACTTCCATACATCACTAATGGAAAAACCATAGCTTTGAATAGATGGACCTTTGTTGGCAAAGTAATGTCTCTGCTTTTCACTATGCTGTCTAAGTTTGGTATAGCTTTTCTTCCAAGGAGTAAGAGTCTTTCAATTTCATGGCTGCAGTCACCAACTGCGGTGATTTTGGAGCCCAAGAAAGTAAAGTCTCTTACTGTTCCATTGTTTCCCCATCTATTTGCCATGAAGTGATGGAACTGGATGTCATGATCATTTTTTGAATGTTGAATTTTAAGCCAGCTTTGTCACTCTCCTCTTTCACTTCCATCAAGAGGCTCTTTAGTTCCTCTTCAATTTCTGCCTTAAGGGTGTTGTCATCTGCATAGCTGAGGTTATTGATATTTCTCCTGGCAATTGATTCAAGCTTGTGCTTCATCCAGCCTGGCATTTCACATAATGTGCTCTGCATATAAGTTAAATAAGCAGGTGACAATATACCACTTTGATGTACTCCTTTCCCAATTTGGAATCGGTCTGTCATTCCACGTCCAGTTCTAGTGCTTCTTGACCTCCATACAGATTTCTCAGAAGGCAGGTCGGATGGTCTGGTATCCCATCTCTTGGAGAATTTTCTACAGTTTGTTGTGATCCACAACAGTCAAAGGCTTTGGTGTAGTCAATAAATCAGAAGTAGATGTTTTTCTGGAACTCTCTTGATTTTTCTACCATCCAATGGATGTTGGCAATTTGATCTCTGATTCCTCTGGCTTTTCTAAATCCATCTTGAACATCTGGAAGTTCACAGTTCACATACTGTTGAAGCCAGGCTTGGAGAATTTTGAGCATTACTTTGCTAATGTGTGAGATGAGTGCATTTGTGGAGAAGCATGAACCTTCTCTGGCATTGCCTTTCTTTGGGATTGGAATGAAGACTGACATTTTCCTGTGGCCACTGCTGAGTTTTCCATATTTGCTGGCATATTGAGGGTGGTATTTTCACAGCATGATCTTTTAGGATTTGAAATAACTGGAATTCCATTACCTCCACTATCTTTGTTCTAAGTGATGTTCTGAAGGCTCACTTGACTTCTCATTCCAGGATGTCTGGCTTTAGGTGAGTAATCACATCATGATTTTATGGCTCATGAAGATCTTTTTTGTATAGTTCTGTATATTCTTGCCACCTCTTCTGAATATCTTCTTCTGTTAGGTCCATACCATTTCTGTCCTTTTTTGTGCCCATCTTTGCATGAAATGTTCCCTCGATATCTCTAAATTTCTTAAGGATATCTCTAGTCTTTCCCATTCTGTCGTTTTTTATATTTCTATGAGTGTGCATATATGTATATACACTTACAGATATGTATAAAAATATCTGTTTATGTATATAAACAGATATTTGTGTGTGTATCTGTGTATATATACATATATCTGTACATAAACATAATAATATTAAATATTGAAAGATGAACTAGCTTCAAAACTGTAAAAATTAAACTATTAAATAAAAGTGAAAGACATAAAGAAAATTTATTTAAGATTTTGGAAATTATCATTGAAATATAAGAAAGATGAGTTTTGCTGCTCCTAGTTTGTATTTTCTAATATTAATAATGTTATTCCAATACATCATTAAATATGCTGCAGTATGTTCATCTCTGTGCAACTGTTTTACATTTTTGTATATAATTCTTTGAAATATTATCTGTATATTTTCTCCCTTTATTCTCCATGAAAGAAGTGTCTGTACTCCCTATCTTATCCCACAAAACCACTCTAGTTAGACTTTGGTCCAGCTGCTCCACCAGAGCAACTCAAGTTTACCTATAACACATTATGAAATTTAGAAGTTAGTTTTCAACCTTTAGCTTATTTGATTTATGAACAACACTTATGCCCTTATTGAATATAACTGCTTTTTGTGGAAACAAAATGTATCATTTGGCTTCCATAACATCATTTTTTTTTTGTTTCCATTTTTTTTTCTGGTTCTCGTCCAGGGATCAATAATTTGGCTTATATTGTCATTTATTCTCCATATAGTCTTATTCAGTCTCAGGCCTTTAAAAATCTCAGAACTTTAAATATGTTAATGAATCCTGAATTTGTATTTTAGCCTGGTCTTCTCTGAACTCAAACTTATATATATCCAGAATTATACCTGTTCAACTTAGAGTTCTGTCAGAAATCTTACATAATACATCCAAATCTAAAATCCTTATCTACTTACTTCTTTCATACGCATCACCATTTAATAAAGGGAAACTCTAGTATTCCAGTATTTCTAGACAAAAATTTGAATTTATATTTGACTTCACTTTTCCTCAAACTTTATAACTGATTAAACAGCAAATTTCTGTAGCTTTACCTTAAAAATGTATTCAAATTTTGATGATTTTTACCACTATTTTTGCAACCACTCTGGTCTGTAATACCACCATCTTTACCCAATTACTATACTAGCCTCCTTAGATATTCTGATTCCATACTTACCATCCATCCCAATATCTTATTTAACATTTTAGACCTGTACTGTGTAATATTACAGCAGAATTAATGGGTTCCTTGAAATGAAGTAATCTTCACACACGCTGCAATGTCAGAATTACCCATATGGGCAAATTGAACAAGCATCTAACTCACTTATATATCACCAAGGCTAACAAAGTTTGTGTAAGATGAACTTGGGCAAACTTTGGGAGATGGTGAGGGACAGGGACAGGGAGGCCTGGTGTGTTGCAATCAATGGGATCACAAAGAGTCGGACACAACTGGCTGACTGAACAACAACAAGCCGGATATTGGAGTTATGACAGGTTCCTAAATTATTCTTATGAAGTGAAGTGAATGAAAGTCACTTAGTCATGTCCGACTCTTTGCGACCCCATGGACGATACAGTCCATGGTATTCTCCAGGCCAGAATACTGGAGTGGACAGCCGTTTTCTTCTCCAGGGGATCTTCCCAACCCAGGGATGGAATCCAGTTCTCCTGCATTACAGGTAGATTCTTTATAAGCTGAGTCACAAGGGAAGCTGAGTAGCACATATTCCTAGCCTCCCAAAATAATAGTATACACCTGCATGACTTTGGATTATGAATGAATACGTATATATGTGTGTGTGTATATATATATATATATATATATATATATGCATATGTATTCATGTATGAATACATATATTCTATATGAATGTGTATACACAGACATACATACACACACACACACACACACACACACATATATACATACACACACACACACATACACACACACACACTCAAGCTCAGTTGTTAAAAAATCCGCCTGCAATGCAGGAGACCTGGGTTCCATCCCTGGGTTGGGAAGATCCCTTGGAGAAGGGAAAGGCTACCCAGTACAGTATTCTAGCCTAGAGAATTCTATACAGTCCACAGGATTGCAAAGAGTCGGATGTAACTGAGTGACTTTCACTTTTACTTTCTTTTTTTTATGTTTTAATAAAATTTTTATTCATTTATTTATTTTTTTACTTTACAATATTGTATTGGTTTTGCCATACATCAACATGCATCCACCATGGGTGCACACTTGTTCCCCATCCTGAACCCCCTTCCCACCTCCCTCCTCATACCATACCTCTGGGTCATCCCAGTGCACCAGCCCCAAGCTTCCTGTATCCTGCATCGAACCTCGACTGGCGATTTGCTTCTTATATGATATTATACATGTTTTAATGCCATTCTCCCACATCATCTCCCCCACACAGACTCCAAAAGACTGTTCTATACATCAGTGTCTCTTTTGCTGTCTCGCATACAGGGTTGTCGTTACCATCTTTCTAAATTCCATATATATACATTAGCACATACTGTATTGGTGTTTTTCTTTCTGGCTTACTTCACTCTGTATAATAGGCGCCAGTTTCATCCACCTCATTAGAACTGATTCAAATGTATTTGTTTTAATGGCTGAGTAATACTCCATTTTGTGTATGTACCACAGCTTTCTTATCCGTTCATCTGCTGATGGACATCTAGGTTGCTTCCATGTCCTGGCTATTATAAACAGTGCTGCGATGAACACTGGGGTACACGTGTCTCTTTCAATTCTGGTTTCCTTGGTGTGTATGCCCAGCAGTGGGATTGCTGGGTCATATGGCAGGTCTATTTCCACTTTTTAAAGGAATCTCCACACTGTTCTCCATAGTGGCTGTACTCATTTGCATCCCCACCAACAGTGTAAGAGGGTTCCCTTTTCTCCACATCCTCTCCAGCATTTATTGCTTGTAGACTTTTGGATTGCAGCCATTCTGACTGGCGTGAAATGGTACCTCATTGTGGTTTTGATTTGCATTTCTCTGATAATGAGTGATGTTGAGCATCTTTTCTTGTGTTTGTTAGCCATCTGTATGTCTTCTTTGGAGAAATGTCTGTTTAGTTCTTTGGCCCATTTTTTGATTGGGTCGTTTATTTTTCTGGAATTGAGCTGCAGGTGTTGCTTGTATATTTTTGAGATTAGTTGTTTATCAGTTGCTTCATTTGCTATTATTTTCTCCCATTCTGAAGGCTGTCTTTTCACCTTGCTTATAGTTTCTTTTGTTGTGCAGAACCTTTTAATTTTAATTAGATCCCATTTGTTTATTTTTGCTTTTATTTCCAATATTCTGGGAGGTGAGTCATAGAGGATCTTGCTGTGATGTATGTCGGAGAGTGTTTTGCCTATGTTCTCCTCTAAGATTTTTATAGTTTCTGGTCTTATGTTTAGATCTTTAATCGATTTTGAGTTTATTTTTGTGTATGGTGTTAGAAAGTGTTCTAGTTTCATTCTTTTACAAGTGGTTGACCAGTTTTCCCAGCACCACTTGTTAAAGAGATTATCTTTTCTCCATTGTATATTCTTGCCTCCTTTGTCAAAGATAAGGTGTCCATAGCTCCATGGGTTTATCTCTGGGCTTTCTATTTTGTTCCATTGATGTATATTTCTGTCTTTGTGCCAGTACCATACTGTCTTGATAACTGTGGCTTTGTGGTAGAGCCTGAAGTCAGGCAGATTGATTCCTCCAGTTCCATTCTTCTTTCTCAAGATTGCTTTGGCTATTCGAGGTTTTTTTGTATTTCCATACAAATTGTGAAATTATTTGTTCTAGCTCTGTGAAGAATACCGTTGGTAGCTTGATAGGGATTGCATTGAATCTATAGATTGCTTTGGGTAGTATACTCATTTCACTATATTGATTCTAGGAACTAGGTATATTTCTCCATCTATTAGTGTCCTCTTCGATTTCTTTCATCAGTGTTTTATAGTTTTCTATATATAGGTCTTTAGTTTCTTTAGGTAGATATATTCCTAAATACAGGGTTAAGAATAAAGTATTTTATTCTTTTCATTGTAATGGTGAATGGAATTGTTTCCTTAATTTCTCTTTCTGTTTTCTCATTATTAGTGTATAGGAATGCAAGGGATTTCTGTGTGTTGATTTTATATCCTGCAACTTTACTATATTTATTGATTAGCTCTAGTAATTTTCTGGTGGAGTCTTTAGGGTTTTCTATGTAGAGGATCATGTCATCTGCAAACAGTGAGAGTTTTACTTCTTCTTTTCCAATTTGGATTCTTTTATTTCTTTTTCTGTTCTGATTGCTGTGGCCAAAACTTCCAAAACTATGTTGAATAGTAGTGGTGAGAGTGGGCACCCACGTCTTGTTCCTAACTTTAGGGGAAATGCTTTCAGTTTTTCACCATTGAGGATAATGTTTGCTGTGGATTTGTCATATATAGCTTTTATTATGTTGCGGTATGTTCCTTCTATTCCTGCTTTATGGAGAGTTTTTATCGTAAATGGATGTTGAATTTTATCAAAGGCTTTCTCTGCATCTATTGAGATAATCATATGACTTTTATTTTTCAATTTTTTAATGTGGTGTATTACATTGATTGATTTGAGGATACTGAAGAATCCTTGCATCCCTGGGATAATGCACACTTGGTCATGGTGTATGATCTTTTTAATGTGTTGTTGGATTCTGATTGCTAGAATTTTATTAAGGATTTTTACATCTATGTTCATCAGTGATATTGGCCTGTAGTTTTCTTCTTTTGTGGCATCTTTGTCAGGTTTTGGTATTAGGGTGATGGTGGCCTCATAGAATGAGTTTGGAAGTTTACCATCCTCTGCAATTTTCTGGAAGAGTTTGAGCAGGATAGGTGTTAGCTCTTCTCTAAATTTTTGGTAGAATTCAGCTGTGAAGCCGTCTGGACCTGGGCTTTTATTTGCTGGAAGATTTCTGATTACAGTTTCAATTTCCGTGCTTGTGATGGGTCTGTTAAGATTTTCTATTTCTTCCTGGTTCAGTTTTGGTAAGTTGTACTTTTCTAAGAATTTGTCCATTTCTTCCACATTGTTCATTTTATTAGCATATAATTGCTGATACTAGTCTCTTATGATCCTGTGTATTTGTGTGTTGTCTGTTGTGATCTCTCCATTTTCATTTCTAATTTTACTGATTTGATTTTTCTCCCTTTGTTTCTTGATGAGTCTGGCTAATGGTTTGTCAATTTTATTTATCCTTTCAAAGAACCAGCTTTTGGCTTTGTTGATTTTTGCTATGGTCTCCTTTGTTTCTTTTGCATTTATTTCTGCCCTAATTTTTAAGATTTCTTTCCTTCTACTAACCCTGAGATTCTTCATTTCTTCCTTTTCTAGTTGCTTTAGGTGTAGAGTTAGGTTATTTATTTGACTTTTTTCTTGTTTCTTGAGGTATGTCTGTATTGCTATGTACTTTCCCTTTAGCACTGCTTTACAGTGTCCCATAGGTTTTGGGTTGTTGTGTTTTCATTTTCATTCGTTTCTATGCATATTTTGATTTCTTTTTTGATTTCTTCTGTGATTTGTTGGTTATTCAGCAGTGTGTTGTTCAGCCACCATATGTTGGAATTTTTAATAGATTTTTTCTCCTATAATTGAGATCTAATTTTACTACATTGTGGTCAGAAAAGATGCTTTGAATGATTTCAATTTTTTGAATTTACCAAGGCTAGCTTTATGGCCCAGGATGTGATCTATCCTGGAGAAGGTTCCATGTGCGCTTGAGAAAAAGGTGAAATTCATTGTTTTGGGGTGAAATGTCCTATAGATATCAATTAGGGCTAACTGGTGTATTGTATCATTTAAAGTTTTTGTTTCTTTGTTAATTTTCTGTTTAGTTGATCTATCCATAGGTGTGAGTGGGGTATTAAAGTCTCCCACTATTATTGTGTTATTGTTAATTTCCCCTTTCATACTTTTTAGCATTTGTCTTACATATTGCGGTGCTCCTATGTTGGGTGCATATATATTTATAATTGCTATATCTTCTTCTTGGATTGATCCTTTAATCATTATGTACTGTCCTTGTCTCTTTTTACAGCCTTTGTTTTAAAGTCTATTTTATCTGATATGAGTATTGCTACTCCTGCTTTCTTTTGATCTCTATTTGCATGGAATATCTTTTTCCAGCCCTTCACTTTCAGTCTGTATGTGTCCCCTGTTTTGAAGTGGGTCTCTTGTAGACAACATATATAGGGGTCTTGTTTTTGTATCCATTCAGCCAGTCTTTGTCTTTTGGTTGGGGCATTCAACCCATTTACGTTTAAGGTAATTTTTGATAAGTATGATCCCATTGCCATTTACTTTATTGTTTTGGGTTTGAGTTTATACACTGTTTTTGTGTCTCCTGTGTAGAGAATATCCTTTAGTATTTGTTGGAAAGCTGGTTTGGTGGTGATGAATTCTCTCAGCTTTTGCTTATCTGTAAAGATTTTGATTTCTCCTTCATATTTGAATGAGATCCTTGCTGGGTACAGTAATCTGGACTGTAGGTTATTTTCTTTCATCACTTTAAGTATGTCTTGCCATTCCCTCCTGGCCTGAAGAGTTTCTATTGAAAGATCAGCTGTTATCCTTATGGGAATCCCCTTGTGTGTTATTTGTTGTTTTTCCCTTGCTGCTTTTAATATTTGTTCTTTGAGTTTGATCTTTGTTAATTTGATTAATATGTGTCTTGGGGTGTTTTGCCTTGGGTTTATCCTGTTTGGGACTCTCTGGGTTTTTTGGACTTGGGTGATTATTTCCTTCCCCATTTTAGGGAAGTTTTCAACTATTATCTCCTCAAGTATTTTTTCATGGTCTTTCTTTTTGTCTTCTTCTTCTGGGACTCCTATGATTCGAATGTTGTGGCGTTTAATATTGTCCTGGAGGTCTCTGAGATTGTCCTCATTTATTTTAATTCGTTTTTCTTTTTTCCTCTCTGATTTATTTATTTCTGCCATTCTATCTTCTATTTCACTATCCTATCAAATAGTTAGTCTACTATTTGTTGCCTCCAGAGTGTTTTTGATCTCATTTATTGCATTATTCATTATATATTGACTCTTTTTTATTTCTTCTAGGTCCTTGTTAAATCTTTCTTGCATCTTCTCAATCCTTGTCTCCAGGCTATTTATCTGTGATTCCATTTTTATTTCAAGATTTTGGATCATTTTCACTATCATTATTTGGAATTTTTAATTAGGTAGATTCCCTATCTCTTCCTCTTTTGTTTGGTTTGGTGGGCATTTGTCCTGTTCCATGGAGAAGGCAATGGCACCCCACTCCAGTACTCTTGCCTGGAAAGTCCCATGGATGGAGGAGCCTGGTAGGCTGCAGTCCATGGGGTCGCTAAGAGTCAGACACGACTGAGCGACTTCACTTTCACTTTTCACTTTCATGCATTGGAGAAGGAAATGCCAACCCACTCCAGTGTTCTTGCCTGGAGAATCCCAGGGACGGGGGAGCCTGGTGGGCTGCCATCTCTGTGGTCACACAGAGTTGGACACGACTGAAGCGACTTAGCAGCAGCAGCAGTATCCTGTTCCTTTACCTGTTGGGTATTCCTCTGTCTCTTCATCTTGTTTATATTGCTGAGTTTGGGGTGTCCTTTCTGTATTCTGGCAGTTTGTGGAGTTCTCTTTATTATGGAGTTTCCTTGCTGTGGGTGGGGTTGTATCAGTGGCTTGTCAAGGTTTCTTGGTTAGGGAAGCTTGTGTCGGTGTTCTGGTGGGTGGAGCTGTATGTCTTCTCTCTGGAGTGCAATGAAGTGTCTAGTAACGAGTTGAGATGTCGATGGATTTGGGGTAACTTTGGGCAGCCTGTATATTGAAGCTCAGGGCTGTGTTCCTGTGTTGCTGGAGAATTTGTGTAGTATGTCTTGCTCTGGAAATTGTTGGCCCTTGGGTGGTGCTTGGTTTCAGTGTAGGTATGGAGGCATTTGATGAGCTCCTGTCACTTAATGTTCCCTGGAGTCAGGAGTTCTGTGGTGTTCTCAGGATTTGGACTTAAGCCTCCTGCTTCTGGTTTTCAGTCTTATTTTTACAGTAGTCTCAAGACTTCTCCTTCTATACAGCACCATTGATAAAACATCTAGGTTAATGATGAAAAGTTTCTCCACAGTGAGGGACAGCCAGAGAGGTTCACAGAGTTACATGGAGAATAGAAGATGGAAGAGGGAGTTATAGGTGACCCAAATGAGATGAGGTGGAATCAAAAGAGGAGAGAGCAAGCTAGCCAGTAATCACTTCCTTAATGTGTGCTCCACAGTCTGGACCGCTCAGAGATGTTCATGGAGTTATACAGAGAAGAGAAGAGGGAGGAAGGAGACAGAGGTGCCAGGAGGATAAAAGAGGGGAATGAAAAGAAGAGAGACAGATCCAGCCAGTAATCAGTTCCCTAAGTGTCCTTTACCGTCCGGAACACACAGAGATTCAGAGAGTTGGGCAGAGAAGAGAAGGGGGAGGGAGGAGACAGAGGCGACCTAGTGGAGAGAAAAGAGAGTCCAAAGGGGGAGAGAGCACTCAAACCAGTAATCTTGCTCCCAAGTAAAAATAGGTACTGAATATTGGGTTCTTAAAGATACAAAATTGATAACAAATACCAGAAAGCAAAGATTAAAATTCTAGAGTGGAGGGTAGATTTTCGAAAGTACAATATTAAAGAAAAGAAGAAGAAGAAGAAGAAAAAAAGAAGTCACAAAAGTTATTAAAAATATATATATATATGAATTTTGCTTTAAAAAATAGTCTTTTTTTTTAAAAGTAATAGTAGGTTATAAAAATGAAAATTAAAGAAGTAATAGAGGACTTAAAATTAAAAATGTTAAAAAAAAAGAAAAGAAAAGAAAATGAAAAAAAAAGAAGAAGAAAAAAAAGAAAAGAGTGATCGTAAAAAATAGTAAAAATATATCTAGGACTTTCTCTTGTGTTGTAGGCAGTGTGGGGTCAGTTCATTTTCAGATAGTTTCTTGGTGCGGCTTATATTTCTCAAGATCTATAGGCCCCTTCCTATGTAGTTGGTACTAACTACAGTGTTTTAATCTATTGCACCTGACAATTCCAAGGCGGTTCCCTCGGTTTTAGCTTCTGTTTGCTGGTCTCTTCAGTGTCTGATTTCCGCCCTGACACAAGCAGGCGGTGGTGGACACTTTTTTAGGCTCACTTGTTCAGTCACGCTGTGGGGAGGGAGGGGCCCTGCAAACAAATAACACTGGTGTGGGCTCGTAGTGTCTCAGCCACACTGGGCCTGCCCCCTGCTCACGGTGCGTGCACCCTCCCTGCCCACACAGCTCAGGCTCTAGGTTGCTCCTCTGGGAACCATCCGAGGCCGGTCCTGGGCTGCATTTACCTCCCAGGTCTAAGCCGCTCAGGTTCAGGCACTCGGGTAATCCTCAGAGGCGCAGTCTCCATTGGGCCTGCGTTTTGTGCCCTTCTCAGCTCCAAGCAGCTCGGGTGATGAGGTGTTTGGCGAGCGCGGTCACTTCAACTTAGCATCTCTCCTGTCCCTGCCACTTGGTTTTCTGGGTGTACAACCGGCGCACCTTCTCAGGCGGATGACTGTCCAGAACCCCAAGAAGTCTTAGTAAACAAAGAAGCCTCTTGCAGTTTGGTAGATAATGCCTCTCTGGGGCTGCAATTGCCCGCTTCTGGCTCTGGCTGCCTGTCACCAGAGGGGGAAGGTCTGCAGCCAGCTGGTTTTGTTCCGCCCTTTGTTCTGTGCACGGGCCTCGCAGTGTCTTAGGGCTTTTCACGAGGTAGCTATCCCACAGTCTGGTTTGCTAGCCCAAATTAGTTCGCTCTGATTAGCCTTGGGGGCATTCAAGCCCGATCCTTAGTCTAAGCAATGCAGCCCGCTTTTACTTTCATTCCTAGCCTCCCAAAATAAAAATGTACACTGTATGACGTTAGTCAGAACAGTTAGCACTTATATAGAGAGATATAGTTTCCTCATCTATAATAATATTATCTACTTTATAGATTTTTTGAGTGTTAAGTAAAAAAATTATATAAATCAATTAGTGCAGGACCTACCTACCTACTAGAGATTCTCTTATTTTCTATTTCTTAGTTTGGCTCAAACTGCTCAATCACTAAATCAAATGCTGATACTACGCCTAGTATGTGAAGCCTAAAACCTCTTACAAAAGAGGTAGTTGCTATTGAACCTGGAACCCCATGGTACCCTGTGCACAATTTGGGTATTATCTTTACTGCCCTTGCCCTCAGACAGGCAGTCTGAGGCTTTTTCTCAGTTGGAATATATTAATTAATGGAAAAATGATTGTAGTAATTGGATTCTTAAAACTGAAACAACTGAACAATGGAAGTTGAACAGAAACAGCTAATCATTGTATCAGTCATGTCTGACTCTTTGTGAATCTATGGACTCTAGCCTGCCAAGCTCCTCTGTGGGATTCTCCAGGCAAGAATACTGGAGTGGGTTGCCATGCCTTCCTTCACAGGATCTTGTGGACCCAGGGATCGAATCTGAGCCTCTTATGTCTTTGTCATTGACCAGCAGATTCTTTCCCACTAGTGCCACCTGGGAAACCCCAATTGGATTCTTAAAATTGAAACAACTGAACAATGGAAGTTGAATGGAAACAGCTAGTCCTCATTATTCAAGACAGATAATCTTCAAAAGACACACTTACTGCTTAATACCTAACATTTGTCAACTTTTAAGTCTCCTGACGCTATGAAATAATTTTGAATATTAATACTTTAGTATATATATATATTGAAGTTTACCTTTATTCACTTTTCATTAGTTTATATATGTATATTGCTATACATATCATAATTTCCATTTTCCATGGTTATATATTAATTTTCTACCAGTATCTATGATGTCTAGCTAGTCTTTCATTATTAAACATTAAAATATTTGGAATTGAAGTTAGTATTTTGAGAGAGGTAGTGATGCCTAATTATAATTTTCTTATTATTTAGCCCACATTTATTTTTTCTTCTTTTACTGTTCCTTAGTTATGAAATATATGTTGACTTCCTGGGCATTCTGTTTATTAAAAATGATAGTAACTGTTTTGTTAGTGACATTATGACATTGAAAAAAAATTATTTTTTCTTTAATTGCTTTAGTATTTCAAATCTCATTTGTCTCAGTTGTACAACATACTGATTAACAATTTTTAAAGTTTAAACTTCATTTATGGTTAGTACAAAATAGTGGCTATATTCCCTTTGTTGTAAAATACATCCTTATAGCTTATCTTAAACACAGTACTTTGTATACTTTAATCCCCTACCCTGAATTTCTCCTGCGTTGTGTGTATATGCTACATTTCTTTATCGATTCAACTATAGATGGACACAGGTTGGCAATTGTAAACAATGTTCTTGGAACATTGGGATGCATGTATCTTTTTTTTTAATTTTATTTTATTTTTAAACTTTACATAATTGTATTAGTTTTGCCAAATATCAAAATGAATCCGCCACAGGTATACATGTGTTCCCCATCCTGAACATATGCATGTATCTTTTTGAATTAGTGTTTTTGTATTCTTTAGAAGCTTATCCAGAAGCAGAATTGTTGGGTTATAAGGTAGTTTTATGTTTATTTTTTTGAGAAATCTCTGTATTGTTTTCCACACTGGCTGTACTAATTTATATTCTCACCAACAGTGTACAATGGTTCCGTTCTCTCACATCCTTGCCAACAATTGATATTTGTGTTCTTTTTAATGATAGATATTCTGACATGTGTGAGGTGATATCTCACTGTAGTATTAATTTGCATTTCTCTGAGGATTAATGCTGTTGAGCATCTTTTCATATGCTTGTTGAACATCTGCATGTCCTCTTTGCAGAAATGTTTTTCTAGTCTTCTGCTCATTTTTTTTAACTGGATTTTTTGTTTTTGCGATGTTGAGTTGTATGAACTGTTCATATATTTTGGATATTAACCTCTTATCAACATTCAGAACTCAACATTCAGAAAACTAAGATCATAGCATCCGGTCCCATCACTTCATAGCAAATAGATGGGGAAACCATGGAAACAGTGACAGACTTTATTTTGGGGGGCTCCAAAATCACTGCAGATGGTGACTGCAGCCATGAAATTAAAAGACATTTGCTCCTTGGAAGAAAAGTTATGGCCAACCTAGACAGCATATTGAAAAGCAGAGACATTCCTTTGCCAACAAAGGCCCATCTAGTCAAAGCTATGGTTTTTCCAGTATTCATGTATGGATGTGAGAGTTGGACTATAAAGAAAACTGAGCACCAAAGAATTGATGCTCTTCAACTGTGGTGTTGGAAAAGGCTCTTAAGAGTCCCTTGGACATCAAGGAGATCCACCCAGTCCATCCTAAAGGAAATCAGTCCTGAATAATACTTGAAAGGACTGATGCTAAAGCTGAAACTCCAATACTTTGGCCACTTGATGCAAAGAACTGACTCATTTGAAAAGACCCTGATGCTGGGAAAGACTGAAGGCAGGAGGAGAAGGTGACGACAGAGGATGAGATGGTTGGATGGCATCATCGACTCAATGGACATGAATTGAGTATGCTCCAAGAGTTGATGATGGACAGGGAAGCCTGGCATGCTGCAGTCCATGGGGTCGCAAAGGGTCAGACATGACTGATCAACTGAACTGAACTGATCTGAACCTCTTATCAATTATATCATTTACAAACATTTTCTCCCATTTTGTAGATTTTTCTTTGTTTGTTTGTTTGCTGATGGTTTCCTTTACTATGCAAAACCTTTTTAAACTTTTGTTTTTATTTCAATTTATCTATTTTCAGTTGCAGGATAATTGCTTTACAATGTTGTGTTGATTTCTGCCATTTATCATCATTAATCATCCATAGGTATATGTATACCCCCTACCTTGTGAGCCACCCTCCTACCTCCCACACCATTGCAACTTAATTGGTCCCCTTTATTTATTTTTGGTTTTACTTCTTTGCTTTTGGAGAAGGTCCAAAACCATTTTGCTATTTTTTATGTCAGTGTTTTTCTGTAGGGGGTTTTGGTTTCAATCCATCTTGAGTTTATTTTTGTATACGATATTAGAGACTGTTTTAATTTCATTCTTTTACATGTAGCTATCCAGTTTTTCTTGAACAGGTTATTGAGGAGAATGTCTTTTCTCCATTGTATGTTCTTGCCTGCTTTGTTGTTGATTAACTTACCATAAGTAAGTATGCAGGTTTATTTCTGGGCTCTTTATTTATGTGTTTGTTTTTGTACAATTACCATACTCTTTTGATTACCATAGCTTTATAGTACAGTCTGAAGTCAGAGAGCATGATTCCTCCAGTTTAGTTCTTCTTTCTTAAGATGGCTTTAGCTATTCAGGGTCTTTTGGGTATATATACGCATTTTAAAATTATTTTTTCTAGTTTTATGAAAAGTGCCTTTGGTATTTTGATAGAGATTGCATTGAATCTATAGATTGCCTAGGGTAGTGTGGTCTTTATTAGTTCTTCCAACCCATGAAAATAATCTATCTTTTAACCTCTCACTTCATTTAATTCTTTGATCTACTGTGCCTTATCTCATATTAGTAATGTAAATAAATCAAAATAAGCATTTTAGCTTGATTTTGTTTTATTGAAGATTTATAAAATACTTTTTACTAAACTGCATGCATGCTCAATTGTGTCTGACTTTGTGACTCCATGGACTATAGCCCACCAGGCTCCTCTGTCCATGGAATTTTCCAGGCAAGAATACCAGAAGGGGCTGCCATTTCCTACTCCAGGTGATCTCCCTGACCCAAGGCTTGGACCTATTACTCCTACATTGGCAGACAGATTCTTTACTGCTGCACCACCACCACTACTCAAGTATTGATTTCTAATTTCTCCTAGTAAAGAGGCACATAATTCTTTGTTGACATAATTAATAGGATAATGACAATTGAGGATTATGATATAAGGGAGTATACATTTTATACCTCATCATAATTATCATAATTGTTTACCTTTATTTTATAGTTTATGAAAAACTTCATTTATGGAGATATAACATCCTCATAATTAGCCTCTGATGTTCTTTGTTTTATGTTCTTTATTTTATAGATATAGGACTTGAGGATGAGATAAGTTTAAGTAACTAATTTAAACTTACTCAAATCAATGTTTTGAAGCAGTGGGATAAAATCACATTTTTGATTGAATTTTCCAGGTTATATCTCACATGTTATTTACTGGACAGAAAATAAATGCAAACTTGGCATTATAGGCTATCAATTTAGAACAATTCAGAGAAAGAAGGGATATCTATGACCTTGGATAGTTGTAAATGTAGCATGGTTTCTAGGCAGGAAGAAAGATAGAAATTAGAGAGAAGAGTTACTTACTTTTTTTGTTTGTTTGTTTCTCAGTAACCTAGGAAGCCATGGTTTACTTGGTTTGATCTCAGGGCAGGAAAAGGCGGGTAGGCCTAATTTTGACAGCCAGGGCTCTTGGGCAGCATGATTCTTTCTTATCACCAAAGCTGGGTACTTGTCTTATTGCTTCACTCTGCACTGGGACTAAATGATCATCATTTAGCATCCTGCAAAACACCTATCCAGGCAAGAGGATGAGCTAGCTGTCGTTTGAGCCCTCTGTTTAATGGTCTGATAAGCGCCAGTGATCATGGTGACTGTCACATAATAGATATGTTTTATAAACTTACTATTGCTCAGGGTCAGGGTCAATATTTGAATTCAGAATTTTCTGGATTTTTCTGTAGCCTGTATTATTCCAGCATGCCATGTAACTTAGGTTTACTATACTTTCTTATATGCCAATCAAATATTTTATTTTTATATGAAAAAATAGTGTTTGGAAATTAAATTTACTATTTATATTATTGACAAATAAAGATTAGGATTTACATTTCTAAGTATTAAATCATTATTTATTGAGAAATTGTAGGAAGTTCATTTGTTATTTATATTATTTGAAATTACAAGTCAATTATCAGAACTATATTCTACATTTATTTTTTATTTAAATTTATTTATTTTAATTGGAGGCTAATTACTTTACAATATTGTATTGTTTTTGCCATACATCAACATGAATCCACCACGGGTGTACATGTGTTCTCCATCCTGAACCCGCCTCCCACCTCCCTCCCCGTAACATCTCTCTGGGTCATCCCAGTGCACCAGCCCCAAGCATCCTGTATCCTGCATGGAACCTGAACTGGTGATTCGTTTCTTATATGATATTATACACGTTTCAATGCCATTCTCGCAAATCATCCCACCTTCGCCCTCTCCCACAGAGTCCAAAAGACTGTTCTGTACATCTGTGTCTCTTGCTGTCTTGCATACAGGGTTATCGTTATCATCTTTCTAAATTCCATATATATGTGTTAGTATACTGTATTGGTGTTTTTCTTTCTGGCTTACTTCACTCTGTATAATAGGCTCCAGTTTCATCCACCTCATTAGAACTGATTCAAATGTGTTATTTTTAATGGCTGAGTAATACTCCATTGTGTATGTTTTCATCTCTTTTTTCTTCCAGTGAGGAAGAAATTTTAAAATTGCTATAAAATTGCAGAAATAATACAGACTAGCAATAAAATACTTGAATTATGCCAGAGTCCATGAAGTAAAAAGTGAGTTTCTAGCTCTGCTTCCTTTCTAGAGTTAATTGCTACTGAAACTTTGTATCTGTCTTTGCATTACTTTTTTAATAGAAATATCCAATTCTACACATTTTTATGCAGATTTTTTATCACATTTGACAGTATATCATGGACAACCTTGTATATCAGCATGTGTTGATCAATCTCATGCTTGCCATTTCCTCTTTTATGTGCCATATCCAAATTAGCAAGTCCTATCAGATCAACCTGAAAATGTATACAGAATCATTACCCTTACTGCAGCTATTCTATTCCAGGATTTATCTCCTCTTACTTGGACTGTTTCAGTATCATCTTAACTGATGATTCTTCCTCACTTGCCTTTTGCAGCCTTTTATCCAGAGAGTGGCAAGAATGACCCACTTAAAATATAAGCCAGATATTGTCACTCCTCACAAAACCTTCCAGTCATTTGAAGTCTTAAGAGTAAAAGCCAGAATCCTCAGTATAGGCTGCTTGAGTCTTAGTGATCTTTGCTTATTAGCTAGATTTTTGAACTCATTTCTTACCACTCCCATCCTTGCACACTGAACTCCAGACACACTGGCCCCTTGCTATTTCTTAGATAAGCTGTGCTTGCTCCCACCTCATGCCCTTTGATATATTTCTACTTCTTTTAATGCTTTTTCCCCAGACATATCCTTGTCTTGCCCCCTCAGTTAAGTTTCAAATATCACTTGATTATTTCCTATAAAAGAAGTCCCTCAATCACTCACAACTTCCTTACCTTATCTCACCTTATTTTTCTCTATAGCACTTTTTACCACTGATATTTTATTTCTTTTAAAACATTTTCTTTAAAACAAGCTGTCAGCTAATAAACATTCCATGAAAACAGAAAATTTGTCTTACATTTTCACTGATTTGTACCTAAATAGAACACTGTCTGGCATAGAACAGGTTCTTAATAAATGTTTGTTGAATGAATTATTGAATAATTCAAATGATTAATGAACTATATTAACATGTATAATGCAGCATAAAGTATAGATCAGCTCTAATTTATCTGTTGACCTATTGTAGATATTTCAGTTCAGTTCAGTCACTCATTCATGTCCAACTCTTTGTGACCCCATGGACTGAAGCAGACCAGGCCTCCCTATCCATCACCAACTCCCGGAGTCTACCCAACCCATGTGAATTGAGTTGGTGATGCCATCCAACATCTCATCATCTGTCATCCCTTTCTTTTCCCACCTTCAATCTTTCCCAGCCTCAGGCTCTTTTTCAATGAGTCAATTCTTCACATCTGGTGGCCAAAATATTGGAGTTTCAGCTTTAGCATCAGTCCTTCCAATGAATATGCAGGACTGATTTCTTTTAGTATATTTCATGTGTCTCTAATTTTTCACTACTAGAAAAAATGCTTTGTAAACATTCTTGTGCTATATTTTTGTAGACATGTTTCTAAAAGAACAAATATTGTATCAAGTAGAATACATTTTAGATTTAATATGTTATCGAAGAGTCGGACACGACTGAGCGACTTCACTTTCAATTTTCACCTTCATGCATTGGAGAAATAAATGGCAACCCACTCCAGTGTTCTTGCCTAGAGAATCCCAGGGTTGGCGGAGCCTGGTAGGCTGCCATCTGTGGGGTCGCACAGAGTTGGACACAACTGAAGCGACTTAGCAGCAGCAGCTGCAAGGTACCCTAAAAAAGTTTTATTATCTATATGTTTCTAATACTTAGTGTTTTTTTTTTAATTTTTTATATAAATTTATTTATTTTAATTGGAGGTTAATTACTTTACAATATTGTATTGGTTTTGCCAAACATCAACATGAATCCACCACGGGTGCACACGTGTTCCCCATCCTGAACCCCTTTCCCTCCTCCCTACCCATACCATCCCTCTGGGTCATGTCCATCAGCAGATGAATGGATAAGAAAGCTGTGGTACATATATACAATGGAGTATTACTCAGCCATTAAAAAGAATACATTTGAATCAGTTCTAATGAGGTGGATGAAACTGGAGCCTATTATACAGAGTGAAGTAAGCCAGAAAGAAAAACACCAATACAGTATACTAACACATATATATGGAATTTAGAAAGATGATAACGATAACCCTGTATGTGAGACAGCAAAAGAGACACAGATGTATAGAACAGTCTTTTGGACTCTGTGGGAGAGGGAGAGGGTGGGATGATTTGGGAGAATGGCATTGAAACATGTATAATATCATATACTGAGTATTTTTATACATGCAAGTGCTATATCACTTACATTTATCCAGGTCTCCATGTATTTTAATGAATTTAATCATACATGTAAATAGACTTGATATTTATTTGTATATCCAAATAAGAAGCATTTAAGATATTCAGTAATGCATACTTTCCAAGGAAGCAGCAGTAAAACACTTTAGGTATATGAAGAATTTCCACTATTGCTGTGAAAGTTAGAGTAGGTCATCAGTATTCCCAGTCTTTTTTGAGCTCATTTTTTGTAAATTTCAAGATTAATATCAGAAAGGAGTATATGAAGTGAAATATATTATGATGATGCACCTATAGAAGCAGAGAGAAACTTTTAAATTAGGGTCAAGGTTGGTGCTTTTTATTGAATGATCTTTAACTTTCACAGACAGAATTCAATGATGAAAAAGATGTATAATGAAAACCACTCATTTTATTATCAATGTCAGTGGATCTGTTATTTCCCACCTTCTCACCCATTACCCTAATGACTTTTTAGATGAATGTATTTTAATTAAAAAAATAGGATGGATTTAAATTATTACAAGTAAGAGCAAATATAAACTGGTTTGTGTGGTATAAAGAATGCTTTGCAGAAGTCAGCTGAAGAATCATTTGCTGATAGCTGTGAGGGATAAAAAATGTTTAAAACAATTGCCTTTTTATATTACATTAATCAACATTCAGCAGAAAATTCAGTAATAAGTATGCCCTCTGTGTTCCTGGGCAAATGTTTCAGCAGGTCAGTGTCAAAAGGTTGCTAGATGGAAAAACGTTTCATGCTGTAAAAATAACATGAAAAAAAATTTAGAGCATTATTCAGTACATATGAATCTCTTTAAAGGTGTCTTTGTAAGCCATTCACAAGGAGAAGTGGTTTACAGATTGGTAATTAGAAAGATATTCTTCCTTTGCATTCTCCCCTGTCCAGAAAGGTTAATGAGAAACTGCTAATGAGTTACATAGTGATAGTAACTAATCCTGATGAGTGAATCAGTAAGTTTAAGGATATCTAGATAGCTATGACCCACTGAACTAACTGGACTGTTCCTAACCCAGCATACTTCAAATGGATGCAAAAGCTTACCCAAAGCTGGAAAACACTTTTAAGGTTCTGGGAAGAAATCTAATGGACTCTGTTGGTATTTTCATTCTTCTAGTTGAAATGTCATGCCTATGGAATGAAACGAAGATATATGAAGTAAACAACAGGTTACAGAGGTTAGAATTCTATAAAGAAAGGTTCCTGGAAGCTAGATGATGTGTTTTACAAAGACCTGAATGAATCAACTTGTCAGGAAAATTAAGGCATTAAAATGAAATGTAATTTTAAAAGGAGGGAGGGAATTGTCCTAATACCACAAACCTAGTACAGTAGAGAGACTAGAAGGTGTAGAAAATTTGAATCATAGTGATGAGAAAATTAAAAATTGAATGAAGTAGAGTATTTATGGACTTAGCATCTGTATATTGAACAGAGCAAGGATAATGTTCAGAGTGATTTGGAAAATAACAAGAAGTCTTTGAAAGGAATTTTTGTAACAGCAGTATGATGGCATTGGTGGGTCAAAATTTAGAACCCAAACTGAAGGAAAATCTATGAAGCAGAAGAGTATTTGGAGAATATTTGGAGTAAAGGAGAAAAAGTAGTTTTTGACAATGTTGGATGACTAAGGACATTATTGTATTTTATAGAGGTTCTCAATTTAATTTTGAAAATGTGAACCAAATTAAGATTTAAAATGGGGCCTCTAAATATCTGGAAATCTCATATATGCAGAAACATGTTTTACTTACCTTTAATGAAACTTTTCTATTTCACAATGTAAATAATTTGTAATTGGGAATATATTAGAGATTTGAGAACTTTGTAATTACAAAGAATAATATAAGTTATTAAATTTCAATCACTTACAATTACTGTCAATAGAGCACTGAATGGAATTGTGAAAATAGTGTGATCCTTGGGAGTAAGTAACCAAGTTACATCAGAATTCTCATTAGTTGAGTAAAATAAGATGGCTGAAAAAAGTAATAATTTAGCTCTCTTAATTTTTATTTAACTTAGGGACATCTATAATGATCTAACTGGAATCTCCCCCCGAAACTGAACTAGTAGATCACAAGTGGAGATAATAGTAAAGCTATTCCTCATAGCAGCAGGTTCAAGAGAGTGTGAAATCTCAGTGGGAATTTATGGGTCTGTATTCTGTTGTTTCCCAATAATGTGACTCAAATGCTTATTGAATATTGGGCTCTTTCTTCATTATCTACTATCATGTTTCCTCTAAGAAATTTTCATTTCTGCTGTTTGCTGATTCTCTGACTTGGAAAGTGGATCACTTTTAAAGTGACCCAACTTCCATAAGATTTAGTCATCCTTATATGTAAAATGTGGATAATATTATATACCTTATAGATTTTTGTGAGGACTGAAGGTGGTTTGCATGTGAAGTCTTAACACAGTTAACACAGTGATTATACTCATTCAATAAGTACTATTAATAATATTGATCAATACTTTAATATTGGTAATGATATTTCTTTGATTTAGATGTTCATGTACTGACATTTTGCCTGGCATTTTTACTGTATATATTTGTTGGAGGGTGAGATGGTTGATAATGTGACATTAACAGGAAGTGCTCATTTGTTATTTCTGTTGCTAAAATTCAGCCTTCATAGTCATATTGGTGAGTCTCCATCAATAATTGTCTTACTTTTATCTTCAAAGGCTCACCTTTGCTCCATTATAATTGCTAAATGGATCATGAATGGGCAGGATTAAAAGCAGCAGGGAGACTAGTTGTATGGCAGTTGCAACAGTACTAGTAATAGCTGATTATTATTTGAACAAAGTTGTTGGTAACACAGATGGAGACAAATGATGTGTGTTGTATGTGTTTGCAAAGTAAAGCTAATACCAATTGAATTATTTGTCAGATATGATGGGGAAATAAGTAAAGGATCACTGTTAGAGTATTGCCTTAACTGCCTGGTAGATTGTAGATTGTGGTTGCATTTACTAAGATGGGTAAGACTGGCTGAAGAGTAGAGGTGTGGAGAACAAGAATTGAGACTTTTATTGCAATCATGTTTTGTGATGCCTATTAGACAGCTGAGCAAATATGTCAAAAAGAATGTTGTATATATGAGTTCAGAGTTCATTGAAGAAGTCAGAGCACTAAATACAAATTTGGGAATTATTGATATGAAGATGATATTTTAAATCATCAGACTGATTGAGATCACCTAGTGAAAAATATAGACTTAAAAAAAATAGTCCTTTATACGACTTGCTTCAATATTGCTCTCATGGTCTTTATGGTAACTCTATATAATAAACTTTCAGATTTAGTTCCAAGTGCTAACTGGCCCTTCCACCTACACCCTACCTGCACACCATGTTTCTCTTAGTTCACAAATCTGAAATGGAATATCTGATTGACATGTATTTCCTAATCATTAAGATAAGGGTTTACCTCCCTTCACTAACCTAGGTAACTTTTCTATGGATTACAAACCAATATTTTCAGTATATACTCCATATTAAATATTATGCTATACATTGTACCTATTTTATCTCATAAATGATTGAAATAACCAATGATGAAGGCATTTTAAACTTTATTTCATTGATTGTAAATTAAGAATAAAAATAAATCTCCTGGATCATGTAGTTTGTAAAGTATGAATTTGGGATTTGAAGACAAGCCTACGTAACTTCAAAATCTGAATTTAGGAAGAAAAAGTTATAAGAATTTAAGCCTGAATTGCTTGTCACCATGTTTACATGGACAAACTCCATGTACTGTAAGGCAGACAAAAACCACTTTTCCCTGTGACTAGCTCCATCCCTTCTTTTTCTGAAGTACTATAGAAATCAGTAAATTCTGTTTTTTAATTAAGACTATTCAACTTACAGATGGACTGTCTTAATATAGCTATGATGTACAATGGAGAAAGTGATTAAAATTACTATTTAATATACTTATTAATAAATGTTGCATAATTAATAAAGATGTAATTCACATACTATAAAATCCACATATTTGAAGTATACGATTCAATGACTTCAGTATGTTCAGCGTTGTGCAAACATCCTCCCAAAGAGAGCCATGTACTCATTAACAGTCCCTCTCAGACCCCGCCCACCTCAACATACTCTAGCCCCTACCACTAGGCAAGCATCAATCTACTTTTTACCTCTATAGATTTGCCTATGCTGGACATTGCATCTAAATTGAATAATACTTTATATATAGTGTTTTTTTGACTGGCTTATTTTACTTATTAATGGCATAATGTTGTAAAGATTCATTTATGTTTTAGCATGGATTTCTTTTTTTCATTTAGCATTTATTTATTCCTTTTGAGATATATATATATATATACACACTGCATTTTACTTATCCATTCAAATGTTGGTGGATATTTAGGTTATTTTCACTTTTGGTTAATATAATAATGCTGCTGTGAACATTCATTTATAAGTTTTTGTATGGCAGTATGATTTAATTTTTATTATTGCCTGTCATTTTGTTTAAAGCCAGATAATATAGCTAGTGGGTGTTAAGCTGTTTCACAGTTTGGTTTTTATTTATGTTTCCCTAATAGTTAATGATTTGAGAACCTTTCATATGCTTATTAGCAATTTGCCTATTTTCTTTGGGAAATTTTCTATTCAAATCCTGTGCCCAGTTTTTAATTTTATTGTCTTTTTTGTTGTCTAGTTGAGAGAGTTCTTTACACTGGATACAAATTCTTTTTAGGTATACAATTTACAAATAGTTCCTCCTATTCTGTGGATTGTTACTTTCTTTATGGTATCATTTGCACCACAGAAGTTTTTAATTTTGAAGTCCAAGTAATCTACTTGTTTTCTTTTGTAGCTTCTTCCTTCAATTTCATATTTAAGAAACCACTGACTAGTCCAAAGTCACAAAGATTTACTCTTATGTTTTCTTTTAAGATTTGTATGGCATTAGCTCTTACATTTAATTCTATGAACGATTTTGCATTAATGTTTGTTTACAGTGGAAGAAAGTGATCCCGCTTTATTCTTTTGCTTGTAAGTATCTAGTTGTCTTGAATATTCTGGGTTTTTTTTCAGTAATAAATGCAATGTTTATGAAATGGGGAAGAAAACTTGGGGAAATTAGGGAAATTTTCTTTAATATGTAGCATTTGAGAGTTTCCTGAGGTGTGGGTAGAATTTCATGGGTAAAGGAGTACTAGGGAAGAGAATGGTATGCATAGGTGAAAAAGAGAAAGAAGCAAAAAAGTTAAAATAATGATTTCTTTTTGGCTATATCATGGTTTGCTGAAACCCAAAACCTAAACATAAATCCAGAGAAAAAGGCCTAAGTGCAGACAGATGTCTTGGTTAGGTGCCTTGGAGTTATTTGCCACTGGAGGCAAATGAGGTGTTGTGTCTGTAAGTCAGTTCTCTAGAGTCCTTTGTGTTGATTCACCAGAGTTTGTGACCTCCTCTATCATTTTTGGAGAAGGGAGAGGCTACCCACTCCAGTATTCTGGCCTATCATTTTTGGAATCATCCTCGAAGTGATTTGGCTTGCTTTTAAGTTGATGGGTTTGGGGTATGAGAACTGTTGTAGTGGAGGAAAGTGTAGTACAGGATAGGGGGTACAGGTTTGGGATAATGGCTTTATTGTCAGGGCTGACATAAGCCTTGATGGCTTCTGGTCTTGAGCATGTTTAATTTTGTAGTTCAGCAGTTTTCTCACTGGTTTCTGTTGTTGTTGTTGTTCAGTTGCTAAGCCGTGTCAAACTCTTTGCGACCCCATGAACTGCAGCATGCCAGGTTTCCCTGTCCTTCAGTATCTCCCAGAGTTTGTTCAAATTCATGTCCATTGAGTCAGTGATGCCATCCAACCATCTCATCCTGTCACTCCCTTCTCCTGCCCTCAATCATTCCCAACATCACAGTCTTTTCCAATGAATTGGAGCTTCACATCAGATAACCAAAGTATTGGAGTTTCCACTTCAGCATCAGTCCTTCCAGTGAATAGTCAGGGTTGATTTCCTTTAGAACTAACTTGTTTGATTTCCTTGCTGTCCAGGGAAATCTCAAGAGTCTTCTCCAGCACTACAATTCAAAAGTGTAAATTTTTCAGCACTCAGCCTTCTTTATGGGCTTGATTTCACATCTGCACAGGACTACTAGAAAAATCATAGCTTTGACTATATGGACGTTTGTGGGCAAATGATGTCTCTACTTTTTAATACGCTGTCTGGGTTTGTCATAGCTTTCCTTCCAAGGAGCAAGCATCTTTTCATTTTGTGGCTGCATTTATGGTCCATTGGTTTCTAATCTGCCTCATTTCTGAGGGCTTTCCTTGTGACTCAGCTGATAAAGAACCCGCCTGCAATGCAGGAGACCTAGGTTCTATTCCTGGTTTGGGAAGAACCCTAGAGAAGGAAAAGGCTACCCACTCCAGTATTCTGGTCTGGAGAATTCCACGGACTATATAGTCTATGGGGTCGCAAAGAGTCAAACACGACTGAGCGACTTTCACTCACTCACTCACTCATTTCTGAGACCATGTGATCTGTTAGTCAGTGCCACAGATCCTGATGTGTCAGTGCCTATTAGTTGCCATTCAACTAAGTTTGGCTACCCATTTTTGCATTTAAAACAATTACTTCTGCCTTCCTCTTATATTTAAGTGTCACTGTCTGGCCTTTGCTATTCAAAAATTCCATCATTCTTATTGAAACTTGGTAAACAGTTTCACAAGCAGACTCCTAATTCTATCCTTTATTGATCAATAATCCCTTTTATCCAAATGAAAAGAAATTACTTTCATTGGATTTTATTAAGGAATTACTTTTTTATTATCCTTTATTTTATTAAGGATTTTTATTAAGAAATTACTTAATTTGTAGCCTATAAGATTAAAAGAGGTGGAAAGGGAGATTTTGAAGAGGGTAGGACATGAATTTTAGCAAACTCCTGGTGATAGTGGAAGACAGAGGAGCTTGGCATGCTGTGTCCATGGGGTTATAGAGTCAGACACAACTTTCTTCTGACTGAAGAGCAACAACATCAACAAGGCTTTGTCTTGCTAGATATCTACCTGACATGAGGCCACTGCATGTCCCCAGGCAAAGAGAAGCTGTTGTCCTCTAGCAAGGGGAAAAGCGCCATTTCTATTGACCAACAGATTTTAGGGAATTCTGGGGATTCACGTTCTCAAATATATTTATCCGTCTCTATGGGGTCACATAAGACGTCTTAGATCTTTCCCTATCCATGCTTGACTTTATGTGAGAGATTCAACAAGGCTGCGAATTCATCCTTCTCTCAAGTTTGGTACCTGGCACAGTCGGATCCTGAGCTGGTTAGCATCTCTAACACCTTTGGGCTGTAAGAGACTAGTGTCTCTGTGCATGTTAAGTCACTTTAGCTGTGTCAAGTTCTTTGTGACTCTATGGATTGTAGTCTGCCAGACTCCTCTGTCCATAGAATTTCACAGGCAAGAATATTGGATTGACTTGCCATGCCCTCCTCCAGGGGATCTTCTCCACCTAGGGATTGAACCCACATCTCTTATGTCTCCTGTATTGGCAGGTGGGTTCTTTACCACTAGAACCAGCTCAGAAGCCTGTGTATCTGTAAACGATATTATTAAAAAATGATATTATTAAGTGATGTTATTTAAAAAATGATATTTGATTTCATACCATGTGGGCGATTTGTCTTAGCTGAGTTGAGTATGTCATTTTTCTTCCCTCAGTGCAATGATGGCATTTAACAGTAACCGTTGTCCTTATAATTACCTACAGGAATGCAACACTTATAAAATCCTGGTTCAGCACATGTAAGAATGTTAGTAATTGAGATACTTTAGAATGCCAGGGGATTATCACTACTCACTCACTACCAGCACTGAATTCTTGTTGCCATTTGGCTAGTTAGTAATCCAGTTACAGGGCTACTTGATTACTAGAATTATTTTGTTTTGTTTTGTTTGCCACCAATTGACTTAGTGGCAGTTCCCTTGTGATCTGATGTTGAGATGATGAGATAAGACTTTGAATGCAGGTAGTTTAATGGTTGATGCAGGCAGCATGGGTCAGAGGTGAAAACTGATACAGAAAAAAAGAACAATAGGAATAAAGAGTGCTTTAATAAGCTAGTTAATGCCATGGATAGCTGGAGGTTAATCCCATTGGGATGTTCAAGGAAACAGTATAAAACTACATCTCATACACTAAATTCCATGATTCATCTGTCGAGGGCTTTTCCCCTAGGGAGGTTTATTCTTTAGCACTTCTGACCTGTGTACACACAGACACTTATGCAATTTTGAGGAATAAAATAACAGCTCTCATGCACAAAGTTGTTAGAGCATCCTGAAAGGTCAAGGAAGTGGGCAGCTTGCTGACAGCATCTGCTGCAGGGAAGATGTGAAATTAATGTCAATTTGGTGCAGTCTCAAAAATGACAGAATGATCTCAGTTTGTTTCCAAGGCAAACCATTCAGTATCACAGTAATCTAAGTCTATGCCCCAATCAGTAATGCTAAAGAAACTGAACAGTTCTATGAAGACTTACAAGAACTTCTAGAACTAATACCCCCAAAATATGTCCTTTTCATCATAGGGGACTGGAATGCAAAAGTAGGAAGTCAAGAAGTACCTGGAGTAACAGGAAAATTTGGCCTTAAGTACAAAATGAAGCAGGGCAAAGTCTAACAGAGTTTTGCCAAGAGAACACACTGGTTGTAGCAAACACCCTCTTCCAACAACACAAGAGAAGACTCTACACGTGGACATCACCAGATGGTCAATACTGAAATCAAATTGATTATATTCTTTGCAGGGCAAGAGGGATAAGCTTGGTACACTCAGCAAAAACAAGACTGGGAGCTGACTGTGGCTCAGATCATGAACTCCTTATTGCCAAATTCAGACTTAAATTGAAGAAGTTAGGGAAAACCACTAGACCATTCAGGTATAACCTAAATCAAATCCCTTACGATTATACAGTGGAAGTGAGAAATATATTCAATGGATTAGATCTGATACACAGAGTGCCTAAAGAACTATGGATGGAACTTCGTGACATTGTACAGGAGGCGGTGATCCAGACCATCCTCAAGAAAAATAAAGGCAAAAAGGCAAAAGGGTTGCCTGCAGAGGCCCTACATATAGCTGAGAAAAGAAGAGAAACTAAAGGCAGAGGAGAAAAGGAGATATATACCCATTTGAATGCAGAATTCCAAAGAATAGCAAGGAAATATAAGAAAGCTTTTCTCGGTGATCAATTAAAAGAAATAGAGGAAAACAATAGAATGGGAAAGACTAGAGATCACTTCAATAAAATTAGAGATACCAAGGGATCATTTCATGCAAAGATGGACACAAGGAAGGACAGAAATGGTATGGACCTAACAGAAGCTATTAAGAAGAGGTAGCAAGAATACACAGAAGAACGCTACAAAAAAGATCTTCATGACCAGATAACCACGATGGTGTGATTACTCACCTAGAATGAGACATCCTGGAATGTGAAGTCAAGTGGGCCTTAAGAAGCATCACTACAAACAAAGCTAGTGGAGGTGATAGAATTCCAGTTGAGCTATTTCAAATCCTAAAAGATGATGCTATGAAAGTGCTTCACTCAAGATTCCAGCACATTTGGAAAACTCATCAGTGGCCACAGAACTGGAAAACGTCAGTTTTCATTTCAATTCTAAGGAAGGGCAATGCCAAGGAATATTCAAACTACCCCACAGTTGGCGTTCATCTCACATGCTAGTAAAGTGATGCTCAAAATTCTCCAAGGGAGGATTCTGTGGTACGTAAACCATGAACTTCCAGATGTTTAAGCTATATTTAGAAAAGTCAGAGGAATCAGAGATCAAATTACCAATATCCATTGGATCATAGAAAGAGCAAGAGAATACCAGAAAAACAACTACTTCTGCTTTATTGACTATGCCAATATTTTTGTGTAAATCACAAAAAGCTGTGGAAAATTCTTCAAGAGATGGGAATACCAGACCACCTGACCTGCCTCTTGAGAAATCTGTATGCAGGTCAAGAAGCAGCAGTTAGAACTGAACATGGAACAAGAGAGTGGTTCCAAATTGGGAAAGGGGTAAGTCAAGGCTGTATACTGTCACCCTGCTTATTTTACTTAAAGGCAGAGTATATCATGCAAGATGCTGGGCTGAATGTAGCACAAGCTAGAATCAAGATTGCTGGGAGAAATATCAATAACCTGAAATATGCAGATGACACCACCCTTATGGCAGAAAGTGAAGAGGAACTAAAAAGCCTCTTGATGAAAGTGAAAGAAGAGAGTGAAAAAGCTGGCTTAAAACTCAACATTCAAAAAACTAAGATCATGTCATCTGGTCCCCTCAGATCATGACAAATAGATGGGGAAACAATGGAAACAATAAGAGATGTGTGTACACTTTAATCACTGTTCTAGTACTATGTGCATTAATATGTCGTCTCCATAAAGAACACCAACAGGCAAATTAGGCTAACTCACCTACTCTTACAAACTTTATTCCCTTACAAAACCTTGTCCACTTTGACGGTTTCTGGGATTTATACTCAAAAACTGTCCAACTTTCCAATGTTAATGAGGACCTTGTTACTGGGGGAACTTTAGTTTGGCTTTCTTCTTTCTTTTGGAGGTATTCTCTACTAGTGTTACAACTTTCTGCAACAAATCCAGTGGAAAGACCCCTGTATTGTGCAGTAGCTTCCTAGATATGCTTGGGTACTTCTGTATCCACAATGGAGACAGTTTATTCCCAGAGAACTCATCATGTGCCGTGTAGTATTGTTCTTTCTATAGTTTCCCTTGTTTTGTTTTTGTTTTTTTTTTTTTTTTTTTTTTTTTATCCCTAGACACTTTATTTGTCTATATAAAGTTAAAAAAAAGAACTGTTCTAATCAGATATTATACAAATCTCTAGCTTGGGTAAAGTAATACCATCATATCTCCAAGATGTCAAAACCCCATTTCCAAATTTGTCGAGATTAGAAGGAATCACACTTTTCATGTGGCTCTCTCTTATGGTCCTCTCCAAACCTCCGAATTTCTAGGGTGATTTCTTCATGTGTGAGCAGTGAGACCTATTGAGTCTTTCCATTCTCTGGGAGAGAGGTACCTGTAGTGCCTGGAATAACTAATCATGTCTGCCTCTTAATTCTGGCTACTTATTAGTTCAGTGTCACATTATCATTATTAATCTGTGAAAGTCCTCTCTTACTTAATTTTTTAAAATCCTACTTCCTACACATATTCCTCTTCTTTTACCATAAACTATGATTCTATTGTGTTTGAAGAGAAAGCCTTTAGTTTATATATGGTTTTAGGCAATGTAATTTATCTTGTAAATATATTATTTTGGTTTTCATAAACTATAGATCTCATTTGTATTCTCAATATTTTTTATAAGCCCTATGTTTTAAAATCAGTATTTGTTGCTGGATATTCATTTACTCTTCCAGTACTAACTGCTGTGAGTGTAGTTTTTTGCTATTTGTTTCTACTACAGTTTACTTATCTGTAGCGATTACCTCCAATTTCTAGTTACAATAAATTGTGCTATTATGAATGTACTCATACATTTCAAAAAAAAATGAATGTACTCATACATTTCCAGTTATAGCCTGCAGAATATTTCTCTAGGGTTTATATATTTATGAGTGTGTGTATAAATGTACATGCCATAATATATATGCATACTTCATTTAAGTGCCTTAAGATTGCCCTCCTTAATAGCTCTAAGAGTCTACTCTCTCATCAACAATTTATAATGCTTCTTACTTACCTCTGTCTTGAAAGTACTTAAAAAGATAGAATTTTTTCATTTTTGTCAGTCTTAATGAGTCTAAAATTTTATTCCAGTACTATTTCAGTTTCTTTAAGTTTAAATGAGTTTCTGAGTATTTTCAAATACTTGTTTGTGTTATCCTGTATCCTTAGCTATTTTTGCATTCAGGTTGCTGTTGTTTTCATTATTGATTTACGAGATTTGTTTATGTAGTCTAGATATTTTTCCTTCATAGCTCTTTTTTTTTAAAAAAAAATTATTTTCTTTATTTATCTACTGCCTCAAATCTTAGTTGCCTAATGCTTTTGTTGCTGTGCATGAACTCTCTAGTTGTGGCTCATGGGCTCAGTAGTTTGTGGGTAACAGATGGATTTTATTAGAAACTCTTGGCATTTTTATCTTTTAAAAGTGGATATTTGATAGTTATTGTTGATATTTAATAGTTGCTGTCTTCAAATATATATTTGACATATATATTTTGCCTTCTGTCATGATATATTTTATACTTCCTATTTATGTACTTGTGTACAATTTTTCATCTTACTCCTTTTAAGATTTTTTTTAATGTTTTCCATATTCTACTTTACTATATTTCTAATTTCTCAGATGTGTGTGTTCATTGATTTTTTATATTAACTTATAAACTTGCATTTTACTTAAATCATTGCTCTAAAATATTAACTATTTTTAGTATATGTTATGGAGAAGTTAATATCAACCCCTCCAGTATTCTTGCCTGGGAAGTCCCATGGACAGAGGAGCTTGGCGGACTACAGTCCATGGGGTCTCAAGAGTTGGACATGACTTAGCAACTAAATACCACAAGCAGTACATGTTAGACTTTTTAAGTATATATAAGCAATGATCCTGACTTTGAATGTAAGCTTTTAAATTTAGGGAGCCATATTTCTGTAAGTCTGTGTATCACTTAATTCCCTGTTCTTTTAATTTTTAGATACTTAAGAAATGTCCAATGGTTTGCTTATTGGATTCATGAATTGTAAACTTTCATATAAAAATGTAATATAACTAACACACAGAGAAACATTTTTTCAATGTATTTTAATAGTATATTCATATGAAAAGTATTTCATACTATTTATTGATAACATTTTTTATGTTCTTCTACCTCAAGAATATTGAGTTAACCAGAAGTATGCATGACATTTACCATGCATCTAATTATTTTTACCTATTACAAAACACCTAAGTATTGATTACCAAAGTACCCTAGGTCATTGGTCCCATATATTTTAGAACTGAAAGATTTATGTTCCCAACATGATGTTAATACTCCATGTGGTATATCAAAAGATTTTTTATTACTATGCTGACAGCAATTTTAGTTTATTATTCTGTATGATATAATATGTAATATCCAGGGATAGTTTTTTCCTTGAATTTTGCAAGATGAATGGTTGGTAAGTGTTTTTATTTAGTTAGCTTCAAATACTATTTTGCTTTTTTTCCCTAATAAAAAATTAACGAAACTGTTTCTAAAGGTTGTTTGAAATAACAGGATAAGTTTATTAGACTGTCTGGCTTATTGCACATTGATGATTATGTCAGATCCTATTTGAAACCATGCAGTTCTTTTAAACAGTCTTACAGAAAGAATATATCCAAACCATACTCCAGGTAATCAATAATTTGTGATATTAAAAGTGAGGTGTAGAGGAAAATTCCCATCTTAGCAGCATGAAACTTCCCTCTAAATCCTACTAATTTAGTATTCTAAGACATTTTTCTAATAATTGGAAATCAGTGCCACAGAATTATTTGAAAGAAGAGAGTTCAACGTTTGTCTATCTCTCAATAATGTGTGATGTTTAGAATCCTGATATGAGAAACAGTAGTCTCCCATCAGTGGAAGCATTCAGAGTTTAATGAGAATTCCAACCTTCTGTTACTTATTTCTCTAGTTGGTAAATATTAAGAACCTACTGTGATCATGGTATGATATTCCCCTGGTACTAGGAATATAATAATGAACAAAACAAAGTCCCTACTCTCACAGAGATTGTATTCTACTTAAATGTATTTGGTTAAAATCTCTGTATGGACCAATAGGATCCCCTAGGTACTCGTGATAATGTTTCTTCTGTTAGCTTTGAAAACTCAGATAGGTCACCTCCCTCCTTTAAGTCAATTTCCTCATCCATGAAACCGGGATAATATGTGTTATTATCTCTACCATATAAAAATGAAATTAAATATGATTTATGAAATTATTTTCACATGCTTTCTGTATTTGTCACATCCTATGGAAAGTAGCATGTAGTTCATGTATGTTGAACATAGAATAATTAAGGTAAATATTTTCCGTATCTTTATTGTAGAAATGCTTTTTATAGATGATTTTGGGGGCATTTTGTTTATTGGTTACGTGAAAATCTTAACTTTGTGTACCATTTAAGAGTTGCAGACTTTCAGAAGATGGACGCTCTTTAATAACTTGGGTGGGCTACAGTCCATGGGGTCTCAAAGAGTTGGATACGACTTAGCAACTAAACAACAACCTTTGTGAATATGTGACTTTTTACGGGGAGCATCATTCCCTGTTAATAGAAATTATCCTTGCTGTAACATTTTGGTCTTGTTAATAGGATGAATGCATCCAAAGTAATAAATTTATTTATAAAACTTAGTAGTTGTCTTCCAGATATGCCACTGAGTTCTTAGTTTTTTATTAAATATCTTTGTAGTGCTAATAAAAAAGTTTTATGTTTGCCCAAAGTGAAATAGAAATGTATCTGCACATGATGCATTTTGCCTCTTGTTTTATTCTCCGAAACTAGTTATCATTTAAATGCAGAGTCTTCACTTTTCTCCTGCAAAACAGATTTATGTTATTAACTACATGCCTCACAGCAGAATTCAGGGCACTAATTTTCTAAGTTTATGTCAGAATATTGACTCAAAGTGAATATTTAAGTGGTTCACAGGAAAATATCACATTAGAGTAAGAAAGACCCTTTAACAAACTTTCCTTTGGTAGAGAACATTAGATACTTATGATTTAAAAATTGAGCCACTACAGGTTACATAATGAGATGCCTATGTACATTTAACCACTTTAGTTTATTAGGATTATGCAAGGTAAGAGCTAGAATATTTGAAACAAATCAGGCATATGTCATATTACAAAGTGAAGACTTCTTTTCATTCTCACCGTTTCTATTTTTTATCATTCTTAGAATGATAAAAAAAACCTTAGAATGAAGTTAGAGACCTTTTTCCCCCTCCCTTGCTCCCTTTCTCATTTAAATTTAATTTAATCTTGAGGAATAATTAGTTCTAGTCATATACTACTAAACCCTTGGTAACAAGTTATGCAAGGACTCAAGAATTACGGATTTATCATGATTTTGTTGTTTCTTTGTTTCATTTAAATCTGTTTTTAGATTATATTTTACTTTTGGAAAAATATCGGAAAATGATGGGCTGTTTCATTTTTTTATTAATCAATCATCTACCAATGTAATGCTAGCTAATTTTAAGTCATTTGGTCTTTTGGATTGTATATCTTTGAAGTGAACTTTTGTAATATTTCCTTTCCTTTTTGTATTTCCCCTTTATGTATTTATCATAACCACATTTTGAAGAAATAAGGTAAAAATATCTTTTTTACCACATATTTATTTCCTATATAGGTGATAGCTGGGATCTGTTACAAATGGAGACAGAGATAAATTTAAAAGTTGCTAATTTTAATATTAGAGTGCATGTGATTTTTAAAAAAAGCAGAGAAAAGAGAAGAGAGGAAACTGGTTCTACATGCATATAAAGAAGTACTTATCATTTAGGAAGCATAGGTAAAGGTAAAAGCCTATATATATATTTAGCTATCTCTTCTGTTATTAGAATGCTTCCTTCCCTAGTCCCTGTGTACTTAGATGCTCAGTCATGTCCGACTCTTTGCTACACCGTGGACTGTAACCAGTCAGGGTCCTTTGTCCATGCAGATTCTTCAGGCAAGAATACTGGAGTGAGTTGCAATTCCCTTCTCCACGGGCTCTCCCAGCCCAGGGATCGAACCCAGGTCTCCCACATTGCAGGTGGATTCTTTACCATCTGTTCTACCAGAGAAGCCCTCCTATCAGTATATATATATATAGTTGTTGTTTGTTTTTACTGATATATATATATTTTTTTAACTGATTTTTCTTTGTTTCTTTAAAATCGAACAGGTCTGGAGCTGTGGAATCTAGAAATCACAGGAGAAAATCTGTGATTTTTTTTCCACTCCCTTTCCTGTCTGTAGATTAATAGGTTAAGAATTTTAGTGTGAAGTTTATTGCTCTTTTCCTTTGTTAAAATTTTCTGGATCTATGCCCTTTGAGAAAGTTATCACTTTTGTTATCACTGTTAAAAAAACAGTTATCACTGGTTTTTAAAAATAGTATTATTTTCCCAACAGTTCTGTGCTGAGTAATATGCTAAGAAAGACTATCTCCTTTTATTTTCAATTTTTTAAGTTTTTTTTAATATTTATATTCCCTTTGAATTCTAAAGATTTTAAGGGAAGAAGGTGTAAACTTGAGAGATTCACGTTAGAATTTTAGATGTTTAAGTCAGTTTACCAACACAGTCTAATTATCTGAATATTCTTGCCTAGAAAGGCTATTTGATTGCCTTATTTTGTTCTCTGAGGGAAAAAAAAGCAATCTGATTCCACAGTGACTGCTGGTCACTTAAGGAATTAATTTCCTTGTTCTGACTTTCTATCAGAAAATCCAGTTTTTGGTCTAATTTATTTAGCTTGCTACGGAAACAAAAATTCACCCTGTGAAGATAGGGATGGGTTTTTAGAAAATCCTCAAGCATCAATAAAGGACTATTCAAAGCATTTTTCATCACTTCTAACAAAGATTCATTTTATTTTATTTTGGGATATAGTTGATTAACAATACTGCGATTGTTTCAGATGAACAGTGAAGGGACTCAGCCATATGCATACATGTATCCATTTTCCCCCAAACAGGCAAAGATTCATTTTAAATGGGACTACCCAAGAGATCTATCAGTGGAGAAATAATCTTAGGTGATGTACAGGACTAAGCTACATGTACAGATTTCTAGCGACTTTAGCTATATACCAAGTGTTTTCCAGTGGGTTAAAGTCCTACCTTTATTTAAGACAAGTACATATATAACTTGCTCTCCAGTTTGAAATGTATAAATATACCTCGTAATTACAGAAGTTGATGAAATAATTAAACTTATCATTAGGTCTTCTGTTAAGTTGGTCAATTCTGTCAGCAGTATGCTTTTACAAAAAAGGAACTAAATTCAAAATTTTTTTTTTTTGGCACAAAATTTTATTTTATTATTATTATTTTTTATTTTATTTTATTTTTAAACTTTACATAACTGTATTAGTTTTACCTAATATCAAAATGAATCCGCCACAGGTATACATGTGTTCCCCATCCTGAACCCTCCTCCCTCCTCCCTCCCCATTCCATCCCTCTGGGTCGTCCCAGTGCACCAGCCCCAAGCATCCAGTATCGTGCATCGAACCTGGACTGGCAACTCGTTTCATACATGATATTTTACATGTTTCAATGCCATTCTCCCAAATCTTCCCACCCTCTCCCCCTCCCACAGAGTCCATAAGACTGTTCTATACATCAGTGTCTCTTTTGTTGTCTCGTACACAGGGTTATTGTTACCATCTTTCTAAATTCCATATATATGTGTTAGTATACTGTATTGGTGTTTTTCTTTCTGGCTTACTTCACTCTGTATAATAGGCTCCAGTTTCATCCACCTCATTAGAACTGATTCAAATGTATTCTTTTTAATGGCTGAGTAATACTCCATTGTGTATATGTACCACTGCTTTCTTATCCATTCATCTGCTGATGGACATCTAGACATACAGATGGCTAACAAACACATGAAAAGATGCTCAACATCACTCATTATCAGAGAAATGCAAATCAAAACCACTATGAGGTACCATTTCACACCAGTCAGAATGGCTGCGATCCAAAAGTCTACAAGTAATAAATGCTGGAGAGGGTGTGGAGAAAAGGGAACCCTCTTACACTGTTGGTGGGAATGCAAACTAGTACAGCCACTATGGAGAACAGTGTGGAGATTCCTTAAAAAACTGGAAATAGACCTGCCTTATGATCCAGCAATCCCACTGCTAGGCATACACACTGAGGAAACCAGAAGGGAAAGAGACACATGTACCCCAATGTTCATCGCAGCACTGTTTATAAATTCAAAATATTTTAACTCCTCCATTTTATATTGTTTATTTTAATTTTTCATATTTTCATATGACTTAAAATACCAATATATAAAACAATTCAGCATTATATACTATGGCAAAAACCTCAGTAAAACAAAACAACATATACATGTATTAAAAAATACACTGTGGCATAATAAAATTTATAAGAATTTATTTGAAATAACTTCTTCTTGGATGTGACTTGAACCCCGCCACACCTCAGATTCATCCCCATGATTCCTAGCTTAGGAGGTGACTTGAACGTACTGTCTTTTAACTGAAACCACTCACCTGGTATCAGGAATTAATGAAGCTTCGGTTCTTTTGTTTCCTCCCAGAAAGAATTCAGAGTGAAGCAAAATAACAAACAGTGAGTTTATTAGCATAGGAAGCTTGTGAGAGATACAAGTGGGCAGCAAGGGAGCATAGCCCCAAGAGAAAAGAGTTACATCTTCATAATCAAAAGAAAAGTAAGGAGGGAAGAAGACTACCTTCTTCATCATCCTTATGTAGATGTCAAGGCTTACATCATAGTTCTACCTTTGACCCTATATGGTTTAGCTGAGACTGCCAAGCCCCTATTTAAATCATATGTATATTAACGGTAACGTGAGAACATATACTAAAAAATAGTAATTCATCTCAGATTTTGGTGCAGTGTCTCCTTTTACCTAGTTTATTTCCGCTTTCACCTATATTCCTGTCTTGGCTACATGCAGAAGTGCTCCTCTTCAAGGACCGTTAACTCCTTGACCTCATGTAACAAAATTCAGACCCCATATCTATTGTCTGGTGTTTTAACTATCAAGACTTGTGACTTGAGTGTGCACTTGGTCTTCCATTGAGTAGGTTACTGGATTCTTTTCTTGCATTGTCTTTAGCTTACAGTGGTTTCCCAAACTCCCTTAATGCTAAATTATTCTACTCTATTCCTATCACTAATTTCAGTTTGAATCAGACAACATCAAATGAAAAATGTTTAGGCTTACTCTGCCAACAGCAGCTATGTATAACAGACATAGAAGCAAAGCAAGGGAATCATTTGATTGGCTATAGCTTTAGTGAATACCTTATTTGGGAGAGGCTGGTTGGCTCTTTGTGGTCTTTTGGTTGGTCTTAGTTTTATATTTTATTTTCTTGGTGCATTTATATGAATTTACTATAGCTTGGGCTTCCCTGGTGGCTCGGATTGTAAAGACCCTGCCTGCAACTCAGGAGACCTGGGTTTGATCCCTGGGTTGGGAAGATTCCCTGGAGAAGGAAATGGCAACCCTCTCCAGTATTCTTGCCTGGAGAATCCCATGGACAGAGGAGCCTGGTGGGCTACAGTCCACGGGGTCAAAAAGAATCGGATACAACTGAGCGACTAACACTTTCACTTTCCTTCACTATAGCTTAGGTTTGGGTTTGTTCAGATAGACTGTCAAAGCATGAGCTACTTCAGTCTAATAGCTTCCTTGTTTAATTACCTTAATACTTGCTTCCAGGGGTAGAATATCTTATGAACTGTATCTGCTTTTGTGGCTGGATACAGAGAACTTCTGTCTAATAGTCATCGTATAAATCTGTTTCTTTGGATCAAGAAGAGGATTACATGAGATGAATAGAAAAACTTTGTCACTTGGAATGTCTTACTCAACAAAAACTTTTAATTAAGCAAGAATCAGTTGTCTTCCAAAGGGTTGCCAGGAAGAATATGTCATAAACCATATAGCTGTTTGTTCTAGGAATGTACATGCTAGATAATGGTATGGTAAAGTCAGTGTGGTATAGGAGGAAACAAGAATTATACTTGGAAAGAAGTTGATTATACTCACAGGTTCTTGGAAGGAGGTTGTCAATGCCACAGAGGGCCACAAGGGAAGGAATGGGTCTTGGTCAAGTGACAGAAGACAGGCATGATGGGAAAACCTGAGCCAGAGCCTTTATTAGAGTTTCTGTGGGAAATGCAAGGTGGAACAGAGTAAGCAATTAAGGACTGGCTAGTTTCCTACAGGCTTTGGGCTAGAGAGTGGTCTCTAGTGGCCTGGTACCTGATCCTGGGATGATTTAAGATAGAAGAAATACTGGCTTGGTGTGTGAGGGTTAGATAAGAAGGTAGTTGGGCCTATAGACTCAAGTTTGGTTGGTTTGCATATGAAAGATATGCTCTAGGCCCAGAGCTTTTTGCTGTCTCTAAGAACTGGCTAGCCCTGGGAGAGGCCAGTAAGATACCAGCAAAACATCATGAAAGGCAGAAAATAAAGTTAGAGGGCCTGGTTCCAGTCATTGGCCCATGTAATTCCTACGTATTGAATTCTGTATCAGCAACATGAACATGAAAGTATCAGTCTCAGTTTATCGGATTGATGAGGACCAAATATGTTAACATTTGTGGGAAAGCTTTGACAGGATAAATTCAGGATACAAATAGTTTCCCTCAGGAATCCAAGGTGCCCTTAAATTTTATGAAAGAATGAACACTTTGGTCTACAACTGATTCATGTTTAACCAAAACCTGTACTCCAAAATGTTTCACAGCTGGAGAATAAATACATGTATGTTTGTTTTTATTTTAAATAGGGGCAAAAACTTTTACCCACTAAATATAAGTAGTATAGGACTGTGTTGCCAAAAATTATATTCATATAGATTAGTGTTAAACATTATTTTTTTATATATACTCTTCTCCCTCTGCTTTATTGAATCTTATAATTCTTTAAGGCTAAAGTCCAGTCTCTGTCTTGACCAAACCTGCCAAGCCACCCCTGTTCACAGGTGTTGCTATCCTTTCGACACTTATTCTATTTACTATATTCATGGTTTATTTCTTATATTCAGTTCTGTGCTATCAATTATGCTTTCATAATTTGTTACCTTAAAATATTATAAGTCCAGTAAGAGCAAGCAGTTCTTGTATCTAATTTCTTCATTCATATTATGGAATTTAATATATACTATAAACTGATGCCAAGATGGCAGAGTAGAAGGAAGTATGCTCATCTTCTCCTATGAGAACTCCAAAATTATAACTCACTGCTGAACAGCCATCAACAGAAGAATGTTGGATCCCCAAAAAAGATAACCCACATCCAAGGGCAAAGGAGAAGCTCCAGCAAAATGGTAGGAGGGGCGAAATCACATTTAGAATCAAACCTTATACCCAATAGAGATGCTCAGAGGGCTCAAACAAACCTAGTGCTCTGTGGGGTCTCCTGACCCAGAGACCCCACAGAGACTGAGCCAAAACTGTGTTCTTCAGGGGCAGGGGCTCTGGGTACAGTAGACCCAGGTATGGCATAAGCCCTCTTGGAGGATGTCACCATCAACCCTACCATAGAGCCCCCAGAACTTACCCAGGACTGGGAAACAGACTCTTGGAGGGCACAGACAAAACCTTGTGTGCACCAGGACCCAGGAGAAAGGAGCAGTGACCCCACAAGTGACTGACCCGGACTTGCCCACGAGTGTCTAGGAGTCTCTGGCAGAGGCATGGATTGGTGGTGGCCTGCTGCAGGGTTGGGTTCACTGAGTGCAGCAGTGCTTGCATGGCACCTTTTGAAGGAGGTCACCATTATCTTCATTACCTCCACCATAGTTTGGCCTCAGGTCAAACAACAGGGAGGGAACACAGCCCTGCCCATCAACAGAAAATTGAATTAAAGATTTACTGAGCATGGTCCTACCCATCTGAATAAGACTCAGTTTCCCCCTCAGTCAGTCTCTCCCATCAGGAAGCTTCCATTAGCCTCTTATCCTTCTCTAGCAGAGGGCAGGCAAACTGAAAACCACATTCACAGAAAACTAACATTTGATGACAGCCTTGTCTAACTCAATGAAACTATGAGCCATGCCATCTAGGGCTACCCAAGATGGATGGATCATGGTGGAAAGTTCTGACAAAACGTGGTCCACTGGAGAAGGGAATGGCAAACCATTTTGGTATTCTTGCCTTGAGAAACCCATGAACAGCACAAAAAGGCAAAAAGATAGGACACTAAAAGATGAACTTCCCCAGTTGTATGCTACTGGAGATCAGTGGAGAAATAACTCCAGAAAGAATTAAGAGACAGTGCCAAAGCAAAACCAACATCCAATTGTGGATATGACTGGTGATGGAAGTAAAGTCCAATGCCGTAAAGAGTAATATTGCATAGGAACCTGGAATGTTAGGTCCATGAATCAAGGCTAGTTGGAAGTGGTCAGACAGGAGATGGCAAGAGTAAACATCAACATTTTAGGAATCAACAAACTAAAATCGAATGGAATGGGTGAATTTAACTCAGATGAAAATTGTATCTATTACTGTGGGCAACAATCCCTTGGAAGAAATGGAGTAGCCATCATAGTCAACAAAAGAGTCCAAAATGCAATACTTGGATGCAATCTCAAAAACAATAGAATGATCTCTGTTTGTTTCCAAGGCAAGCCATTCAATATCACAGTAATCCAAGTCTATGCCACAACCAGTAATGCAGAAGAAGCTGAAGTTGAACAGTTCTATGAAGACGTACAAGACCTTCTAGAAATAAAACCCCCAAAAGATTTCCTTTTAATTATAGGGGACTGGAATGCAAAAGTAAGAAGTCAAGAGATATCTGGAGTAACAGGCAAGTTTGACTTGGAGTACAAAATGAAGCAGGTCAAACGCAATGCCAAAGAATGCTCAAATTACCACACAATTGCACTCATCCTATGCACTAGCAAAGTAATGCTCAGAATTATCCAATCCATGCCACAACAGTACGTGAACCATGAACTTCCAGAAGTTCCAGCTTCAATTAGAAAAGGCAGAGGAACCAGACATCAACTTGCCAATATCTGCTGGATCATCAAAAAAGCAAGAGAGTTCCAGAAAAACATATATTTCTGTTTTATTGACTATGCCAAAGCCTTTGACTGTGTGGATCACAAAAAAAAAAAAAAAAAAAAAAAAAAACTGTGGAAAATTCTTCAAGAGATTGGAATACCAGACCACCTTACTTGCCTCTTTAGAAATCTGTATGGAGGTCAAGAAGCAACAGTTAGAACTGGACATGGAACAATAGGCTGGTTCCAAATTGGAAGAGGAGTACATCAAGGCTGTCTATTGTCACCCCTCTTATTTAACTTATATGCAGAGTACATCATGCGACGTGCTGGGCTGGCTGAAGCACAACCTGGAATCAAGATTTCTGGGAGAAATATCAATAACCTCTGATATGCAGATATACACCACCCTTATGGCAGAAAGAGAAGAAAAACTAAAGAGCCACTTGATGAAAATGAAAGAGGAGAGTGAAAAAGTTGACTTAAAGCTCAACATCCAGAAAACTAAGATCATGGCATCCTGTCCCATCACTTCTTGGCAAATAGATGGAGAAACAATGGAAACAGTGATAGACTTTATTTGGTGGGGCTCGGGGAGTGGTGGGGGGTGGGGCTCCAAAATCACTGTAGATGATGACTGCAGCCATGAAATTAAAAGACACTTGCTCCTTGGAAGAAAAGCTATAACAAACTTAGACAGCATATTAAAAAGCAGAAACATTACTTTGCTGACAAAGGTCCACCTAGTCAAAGCTATGGTTTTTCCAGTAGTCATGTATGGATGTGAGAGTTGAACTGTAATGAAAGCTGAGCATTGAATAACTGATGCTTTTGAACTGTGGTGTTGGAGAAGACTCTGGAGAGTCCCTTGGACTGCATAGAGATCCAACCAGTCCATCCTAAAATAAACCAGTCCTGAATATTCATTGGAAGGACTGATGCTGAAGCTGAAACTACAATACTTTGGCCACCTGATGTGAAGAACTGACTCTTTTGAAAAGACCCTGATGCTGGGAAAGATTGAAGGCAGGAGTATAAGGGGATGACAGAGGATGAGATGGTTGGATGGCATCACCGACTCAATGGACATGAGTTTGGGTAAGCTCTGGGAGTTGGTGATGAACAGGGAGGCCTGGCATGCTGCAGTCTATGGGGTTACAAATAGTTGGACATGACTGAGTGACTGAACTGAACTGAATTTATTAACATAAGATCTGTAGGATACGTGGAGAACTTTATGTGGCAGAAGAGTGTTGAGGCACATGTTTACATTAACTACCCAGTAATGAACAGAACATAAAAGTTTTTATAATATATTTAACTCTTTTATATTAAAGAGTAATTACAGTGCATTTTACTCCAAATTGGGATTTTTTTAACCTTTTTATTAATTGAAGTAGAGTTAATTTACAGTTTTGTAGAACTCAGGTATGTACTTGCATGAAGCCCTTCATGATATGGGATTTACCTAGAGTTAGGTAAGGTAATAGAAATGGGGTTGACTAAGCCTAGGATTTGGCTCTGGATGGACTTCCACATGCTAGCCTGAAATTCTGAGAAGTCTAAATATTTTAAATTTAAACCTAACCTTCCAATATCTTTCTAAAGTAGGCAAATCAAGCATGCTTACAGTTTGATCTTATTTGAAGAGTGAATTATCATTTAAATATATTTAGATATTTGGTATGTGAGCCCTCATACCACCATTCTTTCCTTGGTTCTTACATTTTTAGAGGCCCTATTTATTTTAATACTTGGAAATTATAACTGACAGTTATATAACTAAATAGAAACATCACTTTTTGTAATATGGTATTTCCAAAGGATACATTGTGATTTAAATATGATACCATTTATATATATACCAATGATAATATATTTTTTGAATTTTTAGCACTTTAGATCTTATACCAGTCTTGAGTTTATTCATGTTCTTATTTTGATCATATTCAAATTTAAAAGTATAATTTAAATCACTTTCAATATTCTTGTATAAGAAGAAATCTAGCAGTTGATCTGTTTTGGCTGTTTTGATAACTGAATCTCATTCTAATCTGTTTTTCTTCCCTTTTAATTGAAGTTTTTACTTTAATTAAAGAGAAAATGCACTGTTGTTCCTCAGACATCATAAATTTATCATAGAAAATTATGTCTCATTTTGTTAAGCATCATTGTGCAGTGCTTTGAACAGAACCACATTTCTCATTGTTCACATGTATTTTGCTATTTCCTTATCCCTTGGTTCAGATTAGTTCTGATTCAGTGTATGAATGTCATATGCTTCTCATTCCTGAGCTTTCTTTCCATCTAAATGTTTTTTCCAAACCCAACATATTTAAAATAAAGATATGTGATAATTTCAGAATTTTTTCTCTTGATGATCCTTTGGACTGTACCCCGCCAGGCTCCTCTGTCTATGGGGTTGTCCAGGCATGAATACTGGAGTGGGTTGCCATGCCCTCTTCCAGGGGATCTTCCTGACCCAGAGATCACATCTTCATCTCTTACATCTCCTGCATTGGTAGGCAGGTTCTTTACCACTGGAACCTCCTGGGAAGCCCAATGATTTCAGAATTTTTTGGTTACAGATATAGTTTTTCACATTTTAGTTAGTCTCCTATTTTAGGAGAATTGATTGAGAACATGGTTAATACTTTTTATTAATAGTAAGGGGTATAGTCTTAAGTTGTTAAAATGTAGTTTTTTAAACAGTAATTATTGACTGTAGATCTCTATACTTCTAGAGTGCAGGATGGAGTGTGTGTGCTTTGTACTCAGTCATTTCTGACACTTTGCAACCCCATGGACTGGATTCTCCATGAAAGAATACTGGTGCAGGTTGCCATTTCCTACTCCAGGGGATCTTCCCCACCCAGGGATTGAACCTGTGTCTCCTGTGCCTCCTGCATTGGCAGGAGGATTCTTTACCACTGTGCCAAATTGCATACATTCCCTGTGAAACAAAATCAATTTTGATTAGAGATTTATCTAAAATAAGAATGATCACTGAATAAATACTTTAGAAGCTCCTCAGTGGGTAAAATGCATAGAATTTCAAACACTTATTTTGATAGTTTTTCCTCAGGTTTTATTATTTGTATCTTGTCTTACTATTTATATTCTTAATGGTTAGCTTACCATATTCAATAAGCTTTAATAGTGTTGCTTTGCCTTTAAATTTAAGTGTTAGAGTCATATAACACTTATAATATGCTAGGATGAAAGACACTTAGATAATTTCATGTGCCTCTTTGAGATATTGGATCACCATTGATAAGCCATGGGTGTATTTTGCAAAAATTATAGCCATGCTTCTAAAGGAACTCATTTTTTCTGGAAAATACCTTCTGAATTTCAAGCAAGCAAAATTACAAATGAAATTTTAGATACATTATTGTTTTTCATGTCACTGAGTTGATAAAATACATTGTTTATTTGTGGAATTTTAAAGTAGAAAGTATATGATGTAAAAATCCAGTAGACTGAGAAAAGTGGCTATTCTGTTAGAAACTATACTAATTGAAATTCCACCAGTCTTGGTTAGATAACTCTCTGCTGCTGCTGCTGCTAAGTCGCTTCAGTTGTGTCCGACTCCGTGCGACCCCATAGACAGCAGCAGCTGCAAACTAGATGAGTTAAACACTCTTATTATAAAGAATTGAAGTATGGTATCTAGAATAGAATACTTATTCACTATAGAAAACAGCTCATCATTTCCATTGTACCTTAATAAAAATGAGAAATTATGATGACTGATATGTTTTCCCAAAAAGAACATAAGGTTACCAAAATGTGTTTTTATTTATTGAAATTTGTTGTAAGTTCATAAACAAACAAAATATACTTACAATCTAAATTGTAATATAAAAGTATGTGATATTAGATTTCTAAGTAATTACAATGCCAATTAATTTCAATGTGCTCAAATATTTTACTGAAACAAAAAAAAAGGATAAACGAGATTTTTCTATTCATATAAGTGGCAGAATTCTTGTATGTTAACATAGAAGTGAAGATAATTCAGTGATCTAGCTCAGAGGAAAAACCAAGGTGTTCCCAATTCTTACAAAGGCTTTTTTGCACCATGTTTGCCTCTCTAAGTGCCATTCAAACTGTTCCTAAAACATATCTATACACTCCTACCTCAGGGGTTGGTACTTACTCTTTCCTCTTCACTATCTCACCTCTAAGATGTTACTTAAATGTTAGAACCTCAGGAAGGCCTTCTCTGGCCACACTGTAATTGCAAGCCTCTTCCCCCCATCTCTCTGTCTTATTTTTTTCCATTGTACTTTCTACCATATTGTTCAGTTGAGTAATTTACAATTGTTATTGCCTCTCCTCACTGTAAGTAAGATCCTTGAAGGCAGGGAGCTTTTGTTCAGCTTATTCACTACTGCAATCCTAGTATTCAGAATAATACTCAAGTATTTCTTGAATAAATCTAAGTCTTATCTATGTATGCTGCTGCTGCTAAATCACTTCAGACATGTCTGACTCTTTGCGACTCTTTGGACTATAGCCCATGAGGCTCCTCTGTCCATGGGATTCTCCAGGCAACTATACTGGAGTGGGTTGCTATTTCCTTCTCCAGGGGATCTTCCCGACCCAAGGATTGAACCCATGTCTCTTTTGTCTCCTGCATTGACAGTTGAGTTCTTTATCACTAGCACCACCTGGGAAGTCTATGTACACATTTTCTATCAATATAGACATGTATATATTTAATTGAATACTAAAAAATCTACTTCAATTTGTGGCAAATTGGATATGAAGACAAATGGTTAACTGGAGTGCATTTATCATTGGTCTAGTTATTTGATCACATAGTAGATGCTATTTTAGGTTGGTTATAGAGTACTAGTGGAGAAGGAAATGGTTACCAACTTCAGTATTCTTGTCTGAAGAATCCCAAGTACAGAGGAGCCTGGTGGGCTACAGTCCAGGGGGTCACAAAGAGTAGGATATGAGTGAGCAACTGAGCATAGAGTACTAGAAACCATTTAAAGTTCTTTACATATATTAATTAATTTGTACTTCACAACAAACCTATTAAACAGGTACTATATGATAAGCTTCATTTTATAGTTGAGGTGAAAATGAAAATGTTAGTCACTAACTCAATCATGCCTGACTCTTTGTGACCCCATGAATTATACCCCACCATGCTCCTCTGTCCATGGAAATTCCCCAGGCAAGAATTCTAGAGTGGGTGGCCTTTCCCTTCTTCAAGGGATCTTTCCAACCCAGGATTCAAACTAGGGTCTCCTGCATTACAGGCAGGTTCTTTACCAACTGAGCCGCCAAGGAAGTTAGAGGATAAATAAAGAGTCCCTTGATGTTGCAACTAACATTTAAGAAGGTAAGATTCATACCAGGACATCTGGTATGTTCAGAACCCATTCTGAAATGAAAGGCTCTTTGTTAAAATCCTGTACCACTGTTGCTTTGCTTCACTTGTGTCCTTTTTATTCTTTTTTCTTTCAGTAAAACAGAAAATTTTGGAGGTAATTGTAGATGTTTAACCACTGTGGTTTTATAATGATTTGTTTGTTTGTTTGTTTTTTCTTTTTTGCAGTGGGATGCCATCACTGAAATGGATGAACACAACAGGCCCATTCACACCTACCAGGTATGCAATGTGATGGAGCCAAACCAAAACAACTGGCTTCGTACAAACTGGATCTCTCGTGATGCAGCTCAGAAAATTTATGTGGAAATGAAGTTCACACTGAGGGATTGTAACAGCATCCCATGGGTCTTGGGGACTTGCAAAGAAACGTTTAATCTATATTATGTGGAATCAGATGAGTCCCATGGAATTAAATTCAAGCCAAGCCAGTATACAAAGATTGACACAATTGCTGCTGATGAAAGTTTTACCCAGATGGATTTGGGTGATCGCATCCTCAAACTCAACACTGAGATTCGTGAGCTGGGGCCTATAGAAAGGAAAGGATTTTATCTGGCTTTTCAAGACATTGGGGCATGCATTGCCCTAGTTTCCGTCCGTGTTTTCTACAAAAAATGCCCCTTTACTGTTCGTAACCTGGCCATGTTTCCAGACACTATCCCAAGGGTTGATTCTTCCTCCTTGGTTGAAGTAAGGGGCTCCTGTGTGAAGAGTGCAGAAGAGCGTGACACTCCTAAGCTCTATTGTGGTGCTGATGGAGATTGGCTGGTTCCTCTTGGAAGATGTATTTGCAGTACAGGATATGAAGAAATTGAAGGTTCTTGCCACGGTAAGAGAAACACATCTAAATAATTATTCATGCATTCAAATGATGGGTGTTTTCAACATAAATATATTTATTTTCAGTTAATACATTTTTTATTATTATTCCTGGAAGAACTAATTGTGCAAGAAATGAACTTATATTAACTGTAAGATAATTTCTGATTTTTTTCCCCACCTAGGAATAGTGTATGAAAATGTTGAATAAATTATATACCATGACAAATGTTCTTCCACTGTGCCTTCAGTAGAGTAGTTGCCGTATGAATTGCTGTATTCACTTGATTTTTGTAAAGGAAAACAATATCAATAGCAGCAACAAAAAGCAAAAGGAATTCAAAGCAGGCATTTGCTTAACTTTCATGTTTTGGTGGTTCATAGAGAATATGATAGTTTGAAAAAAATTCTTTCATGTTGAGTTGTAATAATTGTAGTACCCAGATAAGCTGAAATTATATTTAAATAAATGAGGAATTCATATGTATGCATATGAATATATGTTTTATAACATAGAGATAGTTTATAGGAATGGTATATGTTTTGTGATTGAGTACTGAGTGTATCAGAGCTTAATTTATCCTTTGCTACTATTAAATATAATTTCCTACTATATAACACATTATTTTTTGTTTGTTTGTTCAGATAGCAGTATTTGTGCAAAGTCTAATTGTTAGGAAGTATTAAAACACTGAAATGCTGATTAAGTTTAAAACCATACCTTTAATGTTTTCTGATAATGACATATTTGTAATTTTAAACATGGAAAGTTTTGTGTGTGAATCATTTTATGAAGACTTATTAATTTAATAAATATATATATATATACTTAAAATTGTGTGCATAATGCCTGATAAAGATAAATCATATCCATTACATTTGGATATAGGACTCATAATCAAAACACAAATAAAGAAATAAAAGTAATGTTTGGTAAATAATAGCATACAAGATATTTTTGCTCTCAATGGTAAATTATTTAAGATTTTGTTTTGTTTAGTTTTCCGTAGTGTCAATCATATTGAATTTTCTGACTTTTTGGTGATGGTATGTTCCTACCCATTAAAAAGGATGAAAATAAATAAGAAAAACATTTGTTTCTATATAGGGCCATATGTGAATTTTTTTTTAACTTTATTGAGATTTATTAGTTTGTTAAAATGTTTTCCCCAAAGTCTTTCATTTTGTAGCATATGATTTAAAAAACATAAAATCTCTCTTTTAATAATTCACCATTTGAAGTAAATGGGAATTAAGTGGAGTTTAAAGGAATTTGAATTTACTTCACAATGCAGTCTCCACTGGGATGACCCAGAGGGATGGTATGGGGAGGGACGTGGAGGGGGATTCAGGATGGGGACATATGTGAATTTTTTAATGTTTTATCTATTTATAAAACACTTGAGTTCTTGAATGCTAAAAAGTTCACTAAAGCCATCAATAATGACTATGTTAGGTCATTTGAAAATACTGTTTTTATGAAAAGCCTGTAGTGTATTTTTATAAAGTATAAGCCAACTTTTCTTCACTATCTAAACATTAAAATATATTTCATTGAAGCTTTATATATAATTAATTGAATTTTTTTCATATATAGCAAGGGTTTAGAATGAAACAAAAATTAGTTGGAAATGAATCTTTTAAGAGGCATTGTAAAAAAATTTTACATTGGAAAATGCACTAAAGAAAAATTCACATATATGGATCATTTTTTAATGAGATTAAGAAGGCAATAATAGCCAAGGATAAAACATATTGTATATACTAACCATGTAAGGTTATCATGCTTTGTCTTAGGTAGAAGCTGAGTATTGTTAAAAATAATAAAGTTTTAAATTATTTAAAAAATAGCTATCTATGGATTTAAATGATTATTATTAAGTATACTTTATGGTGTTGATCACAGAATTAAAAGTAGTGACAATTATTGATGACTAGATGTTTTTTGCTTAATATGTTTGCTCTATGAAATTTCAATATTACTTGCATGCTTTAAAATTCCTTCACTTTTGGGCAAAGATGATTTTGAATGAGTGATAATTATCGGCTTATCTAGAGCTACTGCTTGACTCATTCATTTTTATGGCTTATAATCTTTATTGTAATTTATTTGATTGCAGAAATGAGTGGGTAAAGTACAAATGCTCATTATCTTCTTGTAGCAATGGAATAAATTGGATTATTATGCTTGGATTCTATATCTGTTGCTTACTAACTTCCTTGTTCATAAATAAATTAGTGGTTATAATAAATGATAAAGTATATGAAAAACTATTACATGAAAACACACTACCTGGTTTCAATTGAATACAATGAATTGCTATTTACAAATAGAAAGTTGATGTTGGGACCTCATTTTTAGAGAAGGTATATTATAATACCAACAGTTTCCATTTTAAAGTATTTTTTTGTGTTCTTGATTCTTCATATTGCCCCTTTCTAACCTCTGATAATAATTTTTTATTGATTCCATTGCTTTCTACAAACAACTTATCTCATAGCCAAATCTCAGAATTATCTATAACCTAAACGAATAAAGTACAACTCTTGATGGTAAATTATTTAAGGTTTTTTTTTTTTTTGGAATATACATGAATATTGGAATATACACAAATAAAGTACAGCTCAGATAATAATGTGACCATATGCTTATGTATATATAATGGGAATTGAAAGAACAATATTTCTATATCATTTTCTTTTGTCCTGGCTTATTCTGTTAGAACATTATCTTAGTTATTAACATTTTTGAATATCTGATGATCTGTTAATAATTTTGATTTGTAGTAGAGATAAATATAGAGTTATATGTTTCAATGATCTATTGCTATTGAGGTAAAATAAACCAAAACTTAATAACTTAAAGCCACAGTGATTTATGATTTCTCAGGTCTCATATGTGGGTAATTCTTTTGCTTATTGTAAACAGAGATAACTCATGTAGCTGAATTCAGCTGGGAGTGTGACAGGGATTAGAATGTCTAAAATAATCCCTTATATTCCAGGGCCTCTCTCTATATAGCCTCATGCCATTAAAGAATTTCACTCAAAAATTTTTAGAGTATAGTGGTTGGCTGAAGAGGGAGTTTTTCACATGACTAGGTATAAAGTGAGTTTACAAGGGGACTGCAAAAGGGCTGAATACCTGGAAGTATGTTTATAGGAAGCTGCTAGTGTGAGAGTATACCACAGTCTTCTCTCTTAATTCTCCTGACTAATGCCCCTCTTTCATGCTCAAAGGCTCACATTCTCCCAAAGATCTATTCCATTACGACATTGTGTTGAAGTCCAGAAGAGCTTCATTGAAATCACTTATGGATGTGAATGACGCTTCCCAGCTAAAGCTCTCCTTGATCTGGAGAACTAAAAATTAAACAAGATGCCATTGTTCCTTGTGTATACAACACACATGGGGCAGAAATAGAATAATTGTAAAAGATTCTCATGTTCCTAAAAGCAGGGGATATAGCACACTGGTTCATGAGATTTAAGAAGGACACACGTTTAAAATGGCTTCATTCACGTGTCTGATGCTTCATCTAGGATGCCATAAAGTCACTTATAGTGTAAATCCTGGTAGCAGTTTTAATATATTTCATTTTAGGAAAATATTCTGTGTTTTTTCTTTCTCTTTCATTGAAAGTAGTTGGTCATCATGCCTTTCAAGGGGCTTCGCAATTTGGCCATATTCTATTATTTTCTGAATTTGGCAAGTTCTGTCTCCTGTCCTGTTTTTGTTACTTTTGAATAATCTATGTATTTTTCCTGTCTCTCGCTTTTTTCCATATTTTATCTAGCTGCTTGCATCCCTTTCTTTCTTTCTGTGGTGGATTTTTATTCATCCTTCAAGGTCTAGCACAGATATCGTATATCTGGATCTTCACAAAGTTAATGTTTCTGTCATCTGTACTATAATTTGTACTAATTATTTATGTGCCTGCTTTACCAGACCTGTCAGATAAAAGAGATATATTTAAAATCATTTCTGTAATAAAGAGTAAGAAATTTATTGATGTCAATGATCAGTAGAACCAGGTTATACTGAACAGTTAAAGGTAGAAGTCGTTGGTATACTGACAACATGCTGTTTCTTCTTATTTCTGTGAGACAGGAAACTTTTCTTCAGGAAGGGCTGTAGTATTTTAGATATGGAAAGCCATTGAAAATACAGTTATCCCTCATTTTATGCATCATGATTCTAAAGTATAGAATACAGATTTTTATTCCCTGACGGGGCTCAGTAAATAATACCAGATTTATCACTAAAGCCTTGATAATTCTCAATCTGGTCTTTATGTGTTTTCTCCCCCTCAGTTCCTCCCTTCCCTCCTCCCCTTCCTTTCATTTCCTCATTCAAAGCACCCATGCTCTTACTATGATGCTTTAACTTTTTTTTTTTTTTTTGATGCTTTAACTTTTCATGCCTGCCACACAGTGCAGAGGAGGCCCTAGTTACTCATCATTAATTAGGCCCTTTTTGCTCTGTTTGTTTTGTGCAGTCTGATACGGGCACTATTAGAACAGTATCTACATGCTGCTGAGAATGATGGAAAAATATAAATTTATCTGGAACTTTGTTGTTAGAGATAATAAACAGGAAAAATTACAGTGAGGTTTTAGGAATAATCATTACTTACTTAAATATATTTGAGGACTCTTGGCCTCCTATGTAACAAAGATACTGAGGAGCCTGGCGGGCTACAGTCCATAGGGTCACAACGAGTCGGATACAACTGAAGCAATTTAGCCCACAAGCATACATTTTATCCTAAAAGTTGGACTACTATGTGTTTCAAACTGTGATTCCTTTCTCTGTAATGTTGTTGAGATCTATCTAGATCCAAATTCTAGAAGCACTAAAGAAAGAAGCACTTTAAAAAAAATGAATTACTTAATTTTACTTGGAGGATAACTACCTTACAATATTGTGGTTTTTTTTGTCATACATCTACATGAATTGGCCACAGGAATACATGTGTCCTCCCATCCTGAGCACCTCTCTCACCTCCCTTTCCACCCTATCCCTCCAGGTTGTCCCAGAGCACCGGCTTTGGGTGCCCTGCTTCATGCATGGAGCTTGTGCTGGTCATCTGTTTTACATATGGTAATCACATGTTTCAGTGCTATTTTCTCAAATCATTCCACCCATCCCTTCTCCCACTGAGTCAAAAAGTCTGTTCTTTACATGTGTGTCTCATTTGATGCCCTGCATGTAGGATTGTCAGTGTTTCAATAAGGTTTAAATAGACATAAATATTATATTAAGTATATATGCTAAAATTTAAAACCAAGCACAATAATTTGGATTACTCTGCATTATAGGTAGTATTTTGTAGTTGACTCCAATATCTGTATTTTTCATAACTTTTTATTTTGTTTCATAGGTTCATAATTGAAATTGTCATATTTGGACATATTGATGTTACAGATTTAATTTTTTAATTGTCTTAATTTATTCCACTAAGGGCTTGAATAAAAAGAAGCATTGATTATAAAGCACTGATTCACATCAAATAGTCTTTCACTTCATAGAACTAAGAATATCTTAACACTATGAAAGAAAATTAGAAACAATTAGTGTACAAAATTGAACAATTTTTGTTGAGTTCTGAAATGACATGAATCCCTAATAAACTCCTCTTGGGTATTAATTTAGAATAAATCTCATTTATGTAATGGTTTGTACTTGCAGATATTGTTTAGGGTTTGGTACTTTAGACCTGTTTTGAATATATATGTATAGGTATTGCAAAGATACCTTCTTTAAGCTCCTAATACCACATGAGCTAATTTAACAAAATAGCATCTGACTGTGATAATTAAAGTTCTAAAACATTGTGTCTTATAACTTTTCCTAGAAACATGCTTTTATTTATTTCCCCTCTAGTGCTGCTTTAAAATTCTAGAGGAAAGGATGGTGGCAATTCTTGGACCATTGCATTATTGTTTACAGAGGTGAATGGGATATGCAGGGCCTCTAGTGACATAGCTATTGATTTGATCTTCTGAAGAGTGATGTTATTAAGGCTTCATGACTCTGTCCTTTCTTGCAGTTCAGAAGCATTTATGCTCTGTGTTTTCTGTCTAATCATGTCATCAGAGATGATTGTGGAAGCAGAGAGCATAAAGAAATTCTGAAACACAAGGATTTTCTGGCATTAAATAAGGTGGTTTGAGAATGTGATGAAAAGCTAAAAGGTGAGATTGGGATCAGAAAATGGGGACGACTTATTGGTCCAAACAGTATTTTTGCTTTCTAAAGGTTATCACAACCTGAATATAAACTCTTACAATATAACCTTCAATTCCAAATAAAGCTGCTTTATTGCATGAAGCAATTCCAAATTATCATATGGTTTGAGAAGAATATGAAATCAAGAGGCTTGAAGGCATCTAAAAATAGAATATATTTCCAACCAAAACAGAATAAAGTTAAATAACTGTATTGTAGTTTCTTCTTTGTCACAGTTTTTAAATAGGTTAAAACAGACTGTCTTGAAATTGATCATTCTTCATAAACTATTTTGACCAAATTTTAACTTCAATTTTAGTCTCTGATTTACTCTCTGTCAATCTGAAACCTATAAATCCTATGTCTATAGTAGCTATACTTAATTAAAAATTTTTTCTGAACACATATATCTTTAAGATGGAATAAAATTATTCAATATCCCTGTTTTCCTTCCAAACATGACTCATCATGTCACCCTCTGAAATTACTACCTTTCTTGTGGACATTGTCTAGAGTTTCAATTTTGCCTTTTAAAGAAGCAAAATCCATAAAGTCAGTACTTAGATATACCAAGCTATGTTAACAGATTTTTTTTTTCATTTATCATCTCCTTTCTTCTGGGTTCATTATTTTATTAGCAAAGTTTATCCTTTCGTAGATCTTTTGGCAAGTTCTATAATTTGAAGCTCTTTATTTAATGGATATCTATTTTGTCCTCCCTTTTCATTGTTTGTTTATTTAGGTATAGAATACTAAGTGACTATTACTTTCCCTCTGGACTTCCCTTGTGGCTCAGAAGGTAAAGCATCTGCCACAATGTGGGAGACCCGGGTTCAATCCCTGGGTCAGGAAGATCCCCTGGAGAAGGAAATGGCAACCCACTCCAGTATTCTTGCCTGGAGAATCCCATGGATGGAGGAGCCTAGTGGGCTACAGTCCATAGGGTCGCAAAGAGTCGGACACGACTGAGTGACTTCACAGTATTACTTTCCCTCAACACTCTGAGAGTATTATTTCCTTATCCATAATAATCTATTGTTGCTAGTAAACTTCTGACAATCTTAACTGTCATTCTTTGGGAGGTTATTTATAGTTTCCATATTTTTGGTCTTCAGCTACATTATATATGTTCAGCTCAGTTTAGTGCAGTCGCTCAGTCTTGTCTGACTTTTGTGACCCTATGAACCACAGCATGCCAGGCCTCCCTGTCCATCACCAACTCCCGGAGTCCACCCAAACCCATGTCCATTGAATCAGTGATGATATTCAACCATCTCATCCTCTGTCGTCCCCTTCTCTTCCTGCCATCAATCTTTCCCACCATCAGGGTCTTTTCAAATGAGTCAGCTCTCCGCATCAGGTGGCCAAAGTATTGAAGTTTCAGCTTCAACATCAGTCCTTCCAATGAACACCCAGGACTGATCTTCTTTAAGATGGACTGGTTAGATCTCCTTGTAGTCCAAGGGACTCTCCAGAGTCTTCTCCAACACCACAGTTCAAAAGCATCAATTCTTCTGTGCTCAGCTTTCTTTATAGTCCAACTTTCACATCCATACATGACTTCTGGAAAAACCATAACTTTGACTAGACAGACCTTTGTTGGCAAAGTAATGTCTCTGCTTTTTAATGTGCTGTCTAGGTTGGTCATAACTTTCCTTCCAAGGAGTAAGTATCTTTTAATTTCATGGCTGCAATCACCATCTGCAGTGATTTTGGAACCCCCCCAAAATAAAGTCTGACAGTGTTTCTCCATCTATTTCCCATGAAGGGATGGGACCAGATGCCATGATGTTAGTTTTCTGAATGCTGAGCTTTAGGCCAACTTTTTCACCCTCTACTTTCACTTTCATCAAGAGGCTCTTTAGTTCTTCTTTACTTTCTGCCATAAGGGTGGTGTCATCTGCACATCTGAGGTTATTGATATTTCTCCCGGCAATCTTGATTCCAGCTTGTACTTCCTCCAGCCCAGTGTTTCTCATGATGTACTCTGCATAGAAGTTAAATAAGCAGGGTGACAATATACAGTCTTGATGTACTCCTTTTCCTATTTGGAACCAGTCTTTTGTTCCATGTCCAGTTCTAACTGTTGCTTCCTGACCTGTATACAGGTTTCTCCAGGGGCAGGTCAGGTCGTCTGGTATGTCCATCTCTTTCAGAATTTTCTACAATTTATTGTGATCCACACAGTCAAAGGCTTTGGCATAGTCAGTAAAACAGAAATAGATGTTTTTCTGGAACTCTCTTGCTTTTTCGATGATCCAGCTAATGTTGGCAATTTGATCTCTGGTTCCTCTGCCTTTTCTAAAACCAGCTTGAACATCTGGAAATTTATGGTTCACACATTGTTGAAGCCTGGTTTGGAAAATTTTGAGCATTACTTTACTAGCGTGTGAGATGAGGGCAATTGTGTGATAGTTTGAGCATTCTTTGGCATTGCCTTTCTTTGGAATTGGAATGAAAACTGACCTTTTGCAGTCCTGTGGCCACTGCTGAGTTCTTTAAATTTGGTGGCATATTGAGTACAGCACTTTCACAACATCATCTTTTAGGATTTGAAATAGCTCAATTATTTATGTAATTGTTATGAATTATTTTTTTTCCTGCTTCACTTCACATTTTGTGTTTTATCATGAAAACGTGTTTATGTGTGTGTTACTCTATTCTGTTCTGTATTTCTAGAATATCTGTGAAATATTTGTTGAAGACTTTTAATAGTATCTTGTTTATCTCTGATTACGTCATCTATTTAGTTTTTTTATTTTTTTTTCATTCTCACTCATTACTATTTTATTTTTGCCTGTTTAGTTTTATAATTTTTATGGATGTTATTTTGTTCTTTTTAGATTTTAAAGTTATATTCAAATAAATTTTGAAAGAAATTGGGTCTAGATCTTATTTCTAAGCATTAGTGTCGACATGTACTTTGGAATGTAACTTGTATGCTAACTTGTTTTCTATGTCTTTTTTTTAAACTTAGAGTGTTTATAGTTGCACTAATCTTTCCAAAGGACTTAAAAAATTTGAGAGCCCTAAAAAGTTTACCTTAGAATTCATGTTAGTATTCTGGTTGAGAGGAATTCTACTCCATGCACTGATACAGGGATATAGGACTTTTTGCATTTAGTGGGCCAGCCATCTCCTGGGGCTTCATAGTTATCCATGTCCAGCTCAGAAGTTGTAAAAAGAGATTGGAGAAGGTATATTTGCTTCTTAACCTACTCAGATCTGAGGTGAGATGAAGTCGTTCAGTCATGTCTGACTCTTTGCGACCCCCATGGACTGTAGCCTACCAGGCTCTTCCATCCATGGGATTTTTCCAGGCAAGAGTACTGGAGTGGGTTGCCATTTCCTTCTCCAGAGGATCTTCCCAACCCAGGGATCAAACCCAAGTCTCCCTCATTGTAGGCAGACGCTTTACCTTCTGAGCCACCAGGGAAGTCTACTCAGATCTGAAGAACCACATTAATTACTCTCATGTACTATCAGTGGGAACTAATTATGTGCCCAGACCTAGCTGCAAATAGGGATGGGATGTTATTAAATGCTATCCCTGATTCAGTAGTCACTTTCCAGCAACAATTCTGTATCACAGAAGAAGAAGCCCAGTTTTTGTACATACTTTCTTATCTCTGCAGTAGTCTGCCACTTCACCCACAGAGTATACTTAATCATCCTCATATATTCAAATACATTTGTCAATACGAAGTTTTCTCCATCAGGTTCAAATATGAACTCTTGTCACCTGGTGACCTACACATTAAATAACAAGGCATTTACCTTAATACAACATACACAATGGTTGAAATAAATATAAAACTGTCATTAAAAAGGAGAATAATGGGAAGCAGATAGCTGTGAGTGCTCCATAGCAGTGATGGGCAGCATTGTGAAGAACCTCAGTAGTTGAACAGATGCTTTCAATCAACCTCAGCTACACAATCAATGAACTTCTTTTTATCCTTACAAGTTTGAATTAGTTATGGTGGCTGAATGACTTTCATACCTGTTTCATGATCATCTGTGTTGGGTACTCCAGAGTCATTTCATAGTTATAGGCTTCTTTAGAACAGACTCATGATTTGTTGTCAGTAGGATTCTCTAAAAGTCACAGTAGCCTTTTAATCCGTTTGTCAATTGCACGTGTCAGAAGCAACACACAAAATCCACACCTTGAGTTTTTTCCCACACATACACACATGCCCTTCAATTAGGGTAGTATTTAAAAGTTGAGAAGACAACATTCCAAATTCTAGAACATTGTTTTCTTAAAAGCCTTGGCATAGAACTGATTTATAAGCCTTACTCAAAGTTGCCACAATTGTAAAAATTACATAATCAACAGAGTAAAATCTTCTTTATGTAAACTTTAGTATTAAGCTAAATCCTGTATAATCAGGATTTTTTTGATCAAGAGATAGGCAGTGTGCTATGTATTGATGTTCCATCGAGGCAGATATTAACTGAACTAACTATGCTAAATGAAACATTATAAGAAAAGTTATTTCTATAAATTTAGGCCTCTTTTTCTGTCCATATAAATAGATAGAATTAAACTGTTTGAAAAAGGGGGTGATCATTTCCATGAAGTAACCATAATAGCAACAGGGGAGTTTCAGAATAAACTTTTCAATGGGATATTATGTAGTACATTGAAGGTATAATGGCAGAATTTTACTAGAGAAGAAAAATTTCACACTTTTCATTGTATAGATAGAATATAATAACAAAATACTGTAATACATCTGTATAGAATACAGATTAGATCATATTCTAAGTATCGTAACAGCTATAAATAGTAAATTATATCATGCATGTTAAAATCTGAGGATAATTTTATGTTATACACATTTTTCATTATATATTCAGAACTAGCATTGAATCTACAAGGTGCAGATGACTGTATCTTCCACATGAACAAAAATGTGCTATTTTGTGTTTTTAGATTATTTACATATCTAAGCTCTAGGGAAGTGTATTTCAAAGTTCTGCATAGTTCTAAGGAAAATAAGCATCAAAGGAAAAACTTCACACAGAAAAAAGCAGTGGGTGAGAGGGTTGAAGAATAGTGTCTCTGATATAAATATACTAAAATGCTTATTTGGTTTGAAATAAAGTTTTATCTTTTGTGAGAAAAACATTTTTTTAATTTTACTTATAGTAACACTTATTATAATTACCTAGAAAATAATAAACTCAGATAAGCATTATGATATTATGGGGGTCATTCTTAATAATTTTGAGTCCTTTGAAATAAGACCTATCAGTCAGTTCAGTTGGTCAGTCATGTCCCATTTTTTGCGACCCCATGGACTGTATGTAGCATGCTAGGCTTCCCTGTCCATCACCAACTCCTGGAGCTTACTCAAACTCATATCCATAAAATCTATGATGCCATTCAACCATCTCATCCTCTGTTGTCCCCTTCTCCTCCCACCTTCAATCTTTCCCAGCATCAGGGTCTTTTCCAGTGAGTCAGTTCTTTGCATTAGGTGCCCAAAATATTGAAGTTTAAGCTTTAGCATCAGTCCTTCCAATGAATATCAGGACTGATTTCCTTAGGAATTGCCTGGTTGGATCTACTTGCAATCCAGGGGGCTCTTAAGAGTCTTCTCCAACAGCACAGTTCAAAACCATCAATTCTTGGTGCTTTGTTTTCTTTATACTCCAACTCTCACATCCATACGTGATTATTGGAAAATCCATAACTTTGATTAGACAGACATTTTTTGGCAAAGTACTGTCTCTGATTTTTAATATGCTGTCTAGGTTGGTCATAGCTTTTCTTCCAAGGAACAAGTGTCTTTTCATTTCATGGCTGCAGTCACCATCTGCAGTGATTTTGGGGCTCCAAAAAATAAAGTCTGCCACTGTTGCCATCATTTCCCATCTATTTCCCATGAAATGATGGGATCGGATGCCATGATCTTAGTTTTTTTTGAATGTTGAGTTTTATGCCAACTTTTTCACTCTCCTCTTTCACATTCATCAAGAGACTCTAGTTCTTCTTCACTTTCTGCTATAAGGGTGGTGTCATCTGCGTATTTAGGTTATTGATATTTCTCCCAGCAATCTTGATTCCAGCTTGTGCTTCAGCCAGCCCAGCATTTTGCGTGATGTACTCTGCATATAAGTTAAATAAACAGGGTGACAATGCACAGCCTTGACGTACTCCTTTCCCGATTTGGAACCAGTCTGTTGTTCCATGTCTACTTCTAAGTGTTCATTCTTGATCTGCATACAGATTTCTCAGGGGAAGGTCAGGTGGTCTGGTATTTCCATCTCTTTCAGAATTTTCCAGAGTTTGTTGTGATCCACACAAAGACTTTGGCATAGTCAATAAAGCAGAAGTAGATGTTTTTCGAGAACTCTTGCTTTTTTTGGTGATCCAATGGATGTTGGCAATTTGATCTCTGGTTCCTCTGCCTTTTCTAAATCCAGCTTGAACATCTGGAAGTTCTTGGTTCACATACTTTTGAAGGCTGGCTTGGAGAATTTTGAGCATTACTTTACTAGCATGTGAGATGAGTGCAATTGTGCGGTAGTTTGAGCATTCTTTGCGGTAGTTTGGCATTGTCTTTCTTTGGGATTGGAATGAAAACTGACCTTTTACAGTCCTGTGGCCACTGCTGAGTTTTCCAAATATGCTGGCACATTGAGTGCAGCACTTTCACAGCATCATCTTTTAGGATTTGAAATAGCTCAACTAGAATTCTATCTCCTCCACTAGGTTTGTTCTTAGTGGTGCTTCCTAAGGCCCAGTTGACTATGTATTCCAGGATCTGGCTCTAGGTGAATGATCACACCATCATGATTATCTGGGTCATGGAGATATTTTTGTATAGTCCTTCTGTGTATTCTTGTCACCTCTTCTTAATATCTTCTGCTTCTGTTAGGTCCATACCATTTCTGTCCTTTATTGTGCCCATTTTTGCATGAAATGTTCCCTTGGTACATTTAAAATCAAACCCCATACCTGCCAGAAATGCTCAGAGGGCTCAGAGAAACCTTGTGTGCACCAGGACACAGAGACGCCAACAGACACTGAGATAGACCCCACAGAGACTGAGAAATAATAAGACCTATAATGAGAATTAAATAAATTACTGGTGTTTTTTTGTACTTGAATTTTTCCCTTTTGGCATATAATATTATACAATGGAAAATTTTAATGTACAATTATTTCTCCATCATTTTTCTGTATAACTGGTTACTAATATTTTCATTCTGAGCTTAGGCTAAACTATTTGTTTTTAGAATAAGATATAATAAGAAAGCATATAGTTATTACTGAAGATGGTAGTCTCTGTTTTACAGGGAACTATAGAATGGTGATAAATTTAAAGGGATAGAGTTTTCCAGCTGCCAGTTGCTCTATACAAGGACCATCAACATATAAAGTAGAATGCAGTACCAAAATTGATGGGAACTTTGGGAGCATAAAAACAAGCTCTACTTTATCTTCAGCAGTGGACAAGGAAAAGGCATAATTTATTCACATTATTTGAGAATATCAAAAGTGACTGCTATAAAAAGTCATGAAAACCTCTTGAAAGATGCATGCCCTGTTCTTTTGGACAGAGATAAACAACTGTTGACTTGGATAGAATTCTTTAAATGGTATCAATATTTTTTGTTTTTGTTTTATCTTAAAATGCCTTATATCCTTATTTTTTGTATTATTTCTATTCTTGTTTTAAACTTAAGTAATACTATTCAAGATGGTTTACTTTTCACCCTACCATGGTGAAAAATTATATTCTTCTTCTCTGTTGTAATCAATTAGATATTAAAAATAAAATTAACCAGAAAATCTTTAATTGGTAAAATTTTGAAATGGCAATAAGTATGGCTTATGTGAGAGTTTTTCTAAATTGCATTATGACTAAGAGCATATACTACTTAAAGGCTAATTCTATATGTGTGTTATAGATTACTAAATGTGAATTAGTTTTCCATGCATATAAAATACTATACTTATGTAATTTTAAAAATTATCCTATTCAATAAATGGAATGCATTAATTAAGTAAATATTTTTATTCACAATGATTACTAAATTTTTTTCAAAAGTCCTCTGGCATCTATTGAGGTGACCACCAATTTCTTTGTACAGATATAGGTGAAATGTTATAATAATGTATTTCCTTAGATAACTCATCTTTGCCTCAGTAAAGTTATCTGGTCCTAACTCATTATTACTTTAGTGCTGAATTATGTATTTTTACTTTAATTTGTTAAAAATTGACAAGAGGATATTCTGTGTAATGCAGTGAATTACAAATTTGTTTTGAGTGATATAAGAAGAGTAGAATAATTCTACATACATACTGTCATCTTGCTTGAGATGTTTAAGTATTTGTAAGATATAAATGTTAATTTAGAATTATAAACAAATCACTCTCAAAATTCTTATTGTTTTGCCACTGTGAACTCAGAAAAAATGATTATAAATGTTATATGAAATTGAGGCAGAAATTTCTAGGCAGTATAGGACTCTGAGACCTCAGCTCCTTTTTTTAATTTCAATTTTTTTCTTCTCAGGTAAGCATCTCACTTCTTTAACCTAAAGCTAAACTCTTTGTTACAATTTCCAGGCATTCAGAGGAATACCTCCTTGGTCTGGTAAGTCATAAAACATTCAGACCCAGAAGGGACAAGCATTAACTGTTGTCCAGCTTATCAAGTATGCCAGAGGGACCATTAACTCTTAAACATGCATCTGGTCCTTAAACAGTCACCTGGGTTCAGGGAAGAGGATGATGGGCTGATGACTCAAGGTCTGAAAAAGCTTAGAAACTGGGGATAAAAACCATAAAAATGTCAAATTAGGTACTGTAATCTTCAAATTGATTGATCAGAAATGCCATATATTAAAGTCGCAAGCCAACCAAGACTGTACAGATAAATACTAGTAAAGATATAAAACTATGTAATCCCTGATTTTGGGGGTCACTTGACCCTCTCTGAGTGTCTACGCTGGGAGCTTTGTATCTTTCACCATTAAAATAAACTCTGCCTGTGTGAATGTTTGCTTGTTTGCAAAGTTCATTCTTCAGCTCCACGAACAGAACTCAGTTTCCCGTTTCAAAACAGTAAGTGGAATAGTATAGAAATTATTTTAAAAGGATAATAAAAGAGAGGAAGAGCCCTGGCAGGCATTAAAATACATTCAGGAAAAGATATTAAAAATGTGTAGTAATTCCCAAAGAGAAATGTTTATCAAGGACACCAAGTACACAGAGGAATATAAAGACTACAATGAATGAAACAGTTTAGTCTATGGTAAAGTAGAGATCACTGATTAATAGGAAGAATAAATGGATTATTTGATACCATGGTTTTTACTTTATAGGGATTAAGATTGGGGAGGGAGAGCAGCAATGATTTTAGAAGTCCCAGAGGAGTTACCTTCACCACTGAGGCCATCTTTCTTTAGAATGTGAGCATTTAGCCTCTAATTGTACCTTAGTTTCACTTCACTTTCAGTTTCGGGATCTATTTGGGGGCCAAAGTCCCATAGAATTTCTTGTTGCAGTAAAATGAAGCCTAAGGCAAACTTTTAACAAAAAAAAGTTGTTTTGCAGAATGCAAACTAAGATTTTCATGAAAATTTACAAATGTGATGAAACAATAATTTTTGAAAGAGGAAAAGTAAAAGAGAACCATGAAAATAAGGTGTCATTTAGGTATTAAATATGGATTTTGATAAATCAAAGGAAAATCCTAGGTTATTTTTGACATTATTAAAGAAAAAAATCCTTGTGATAACTTGTTAAAGAACTGAGTTTTTTGAGTGCAGCTGAGTCTGTGGAGTCACCCTAGGAGCTGTGGTTATTTTCTCCTCTTTCACTTCCTGTTGCAGATAATGAATTAATCTGTTCTTCTGTAGTTAAAAAATAAATAAATAAATAAATAAGGCAGACTTTATTCAGAGGTACTACTGCAATGGAATTTCACAATAGCAGAGAGAAATTGAGCTTAATTCTGAATACAACTATTAAACATGGGAATTTACATCCATGGAGCATGGTGTGGGTCAATGGATGGAAAATTACTAAGAGTAGAACATCAGAACATCAGCTGTACAAGGGGTGGGGCGGGGGGAGGGTTCTGGCTAAACCAAGCTGACAGGATTCTTTTAAATGACAGACCAGGATGACCAGATACTACCTGGCACATGATGGGAGATGAGAGATTGATCAGATATTCAGTGTGGGGGATTCTCTCTAATTGAGCAAGATTCTTGCTAAAACCAGAGAAGGCAATGGTACCCCACTCCAGTACTCTTGCCTGGAAAATCCCACGGGTGGAGGAGCCTGGTTGGCTGTAGTCCATGGGGTCGCAAACTGTCGGACACAACTGGGTGACTTCACTTTCACTTTTCACTTTCATGCTTGGAGAAGGAAATGACAACCCACTCCAGTGTTCTTGCCTGGAGAGTCCCAGGGACGGGGGAACATGGTGGGCTGCCGTCTATGGGGTCGCACAGAGTCGGACACGACTGAAGCGACTTAGCAGCAGCAGCAGCTTGCTAAAACTGGACTCTGCGGGAACAGAGATAAGAGTTCAAGGTCACACCTGATTGAACAGATGGTTCTAAAGAGCCTGACTAAAAGTTTGGTCAAGGAGAGAACTTTTGTCAGTATCATGTAACACTCTATAGCTGGAATCAGTATTCTACACCCTGGTTGCCATTCTAGCCCCTTTTTATAAATAAAATCTTTTAGAGCACAGCAAAATCCATTCATTTAAGTACTGACTATCACTGCTTTCAAGGTGCAGTTGCAAAATTGAGTAGTTGCTTCAGAAACTCTATGGCCTGTAAACCTACAATATTTACTGTCTAGTCCTTTATGTATGGTGTAATGTTCTTGGTAGGCTTCTTCCCTATAGGCAAATTAATGTATCTATATAGCTGGGAAATAGAAATAAAATCATCAGGCTTGTTCTTTTAAGCCTGTTATTAGTGTGTAACATTTCTACAATGAAACAGAACAAAAATTCTAGTGTGACTGTTTTCCTCACAAGTTACCTATTTTTTAGATTCAGTCATTTATTAAAGCATCTGTGCTAAGAAATATGATTTCAGAAATGTTCAATAGAGGATTTCATATTGATCTGTTTTGGGAAGAAATTATTTTTATTAAAAAATAGAAATATGTGAGATAAAAAAATTAGTAATAAATGTAGGGTGTATGTGTGTATTTTATTAGAGCATTTTTTTTAAAGTGTTGGCTGTTTGCTGATGAGCACTTTTCAAAGACAGTCTTTATTAACTCTCTCACTGTGAAACATCTTGACTAGTTGCCATGCTGGAGACTGAAAATATATTTGTTAAAAATTGGTTAGTTAATAGTTTATAGGCCTTGTGGAAAACTGTATATAGGAGCAAATGATAAGTAAAATTCAGATTGTCACTTAGACATTACAAGGAAACAGATTTTTATGTGAACCAAAATATTCAGTTTCCAATAGGTCCCCATTTCTTCCTCCCTACTTTCAGGTTACATTGCACTTTCAGCAATGTGAGATATGCTTTTATGAATGTGTGTCATAGGCTTAACAAACATTTTATTGCATACTATTGCATCCTGAACTACAGCTGAATTGCTATGAACAACTGTGGCCCTTGCCACGCAATATTATTTAAGTAATTGTGCTGTTGATTTTGTGAAGGGATGTACATTCACATAGAGCCTAAAATTGTATATACTTTGCTCAGTATGTTATAAAGCATACTTAGAATGGGCATTTTGAAAAGATTCTCCAAGTTGTTGATAATCTTGACAAAAGTATCTTTTTACAAAGATATTTCTAAAAAAGCCATATAGTATACCTTTTTAAGGTATAAATAAAAACCTTTTCCTGCTAAATGGAAAAAAATATCATGTAACTCATATGCCTACTAATGAAACATTGGAGAGAATCTAGTATTGCATGTGAAATGTATCTTTAAATGAATATTATTTCAAAGGGATGATCAAAGTATCTAAGAATTCCTAAAGGAGATAGCAATGCTTTTTTGAGAGAATTTCCCTGGATACAGTAACAATGAATACCTATTCATTTACTGTCCTGTGGCCATAAAGTAGTCCTGTTTCATGAGAAATGTCTTAATTTTGCTGTGACAGCTTGACTTTTCCCAGATGGCCAGTATTTCAAAGTTTTTCATATATATATATATATTCATGAGAAGGATGAAAGTGTTAATTCTAATTAAAATGATGCCCAGTTTATTAGTAGCTCTAATGAAGCCTCCAAGGATAAGTAAATTAAACTGAAGATTATTGACATGAGTTTTATTATTGATGGAAAAAGTAATAAATCATTGACTTCTGTTGGTCAACATTTTCACTTCTTTTCATAGAAAATTATGAGTTAAGTTTAAGAGTTAAAAAAGAAAGTAACATTATACATCAGATGTAATGTAGAAGACAGGGTTATTAGTTGAACAAGTATATATTGCAAAAAAAGGAAAAAACCAAAGTATGTTAAACTGGAAAAATTAGTGCAAAAGTAGAAACATAAAATTTTTTTTTTCCAGCTCTCTCCAAACAGGAACCAAACCCAGAAATTTTTATCCAAATCCATCTCTCTGAATATCAATGTTTTTGAAAGGAACCTGTTTTTAAAATTCTTTTCCCCTTCAGGTCTCTTTTTTTGGCTTCCCTTCCCCTTCTTTTTTTTTTTTTTTTTTTTTTTAGTGCATTAAAAATGTATTGCCATCAAGAATGACTTGAGTTTTCAGAGATAAACACTTTGTTTTATAGATATTATCTCCTATAGCTAATGTAAATATTTTCATTTCAGAAAAGTAAAAAATTCTAACAGAAAAAGTTATATTTTAAAAATATTTGTTTGTTTTAGGAAAAAATGTATAAAATTTAGTTAAAAATCAGGAGATAAATATAAAATATAATACCTTTATAAAGGATAATAACATACAAAAACTGTACTTTAGAGTGTACAGTTTGTTAAATATTGATATATATATGGCTATGAAACCATCGTCATAATCAAGATAATGAGCCTATCCATCATCCCCCAATATTTCCTCATGCACCTTTGTCATTTCTTTCATTTTGTTCTCCCTGTGACCAACCACTAAGGCTCTTTGCATTTGTCTCTGTGTTTTAGTTCATATATGTAGAATTTTATATCTCAGGGATTATATACTATGCATTTTTTTACCTGGCCTCTTTAATTGCAGCATAATTATTTTGACATTCATTCATGTACTTTCATGTATCAAGATTTTATTATTTTTTTGGCCAAGTACTAGAATTTTATTTAGATATAAGTTGTTTATCCATTCATTTATTGATGGACATTTTGATCTTTTCCTGTTTTTATCCCTAAATACTTCACATTTTTGTACCATTTTAAATATTGTATTTTAAGTTTGCTTTCCAAAATTTGCTTTCCAACAAACAACTGTTTGTTGTAGAAATACAAATAATATTTGTATATTGATCTTATATCTTGTAGCCTTCCTAAATTCACTCCTCATTCTAGAATGTTTTCATGTATTCCATAGACATTTTTAGTTCATATTTTCATCTAATAATGAAGAAAGTTTTCTTCCTTTCCAAACTAGATTTTTTATTTCCTTGTTTTACTATACATATCCTCCAGTACAATGGTGAATAGAAATGATGAGAACAAACATTTTGCCTTGTTCCTGATATTGAAATGAAAGCAATGAAATTTTCACCATTAAATATGAAGCTAGTTACATTCCTGGGATAAACCATCCATTTTTAATGCCTTAATGTTCTTTATTAATATGATTGTGTTTCATAAATCTGAACAATTTTATAGAGTTTTTCCATTTTTGTACATGAGAGCTGTTGACCTGCAATTTTCTTTACTTGTAGTATTTCTTTCTGGTTTCAGTATCAAAGTGATCCTGACCTCATAAGATATATTTGTAGTAATTCCTACTTTTCAATATTTTGAAAATTTTTGTTCAGGATTGGTGTTATTTATTTTTTAAGTGTTTGATAGAATTCATTAGTAAAGTCATTTTTGCCTGGACACTGACTTTCCCTAACACATATGTGCTGATCGTCACTCAACTAAGTACTCAGAGAGCCTTTTACAGATCTCAGAATATCTTATTGTCTTTTATTCAGTCTCCTCTACAGTAAAATGTGTATATGTGTGTATTACATTATACATAAACATTACATACTTATTACAGGCATGCATGCTCAGTTGTGTCTGACTCTGTACAACCGCAAGGATTGTTGCCCACCAGGTTCCTCTGTACATGGAATCTCCAGGCAAGAATACTAGAGTGAGTTGCCATTCACTTATCCAAGAATTTTCCCAACCCAGGTATCAAACCGATGTCTCCTGCAGTGTAGGCAGATTTTTCACCACTTGAGCCACCAGGGAAGCCCACACACTTATTACTTATTATTATTTTTATTTTTCCTGATAAATGTATGTCTATCATAATTATACACTTGTTTTAATCTGCATAAGCTGAAGAATTGATGCTTTTGAACTGTGGTATTGGAGAAGACTCTTGAGAGTCCCTTGGACTGCCAGGAGATCCAACCAGTCCATTCTGAAGGAGATCAGCCCTGGGATTTCTTTGGAAGGAATGATGCTAAAGCTGAAACTCCAGTACTTTGGCCACCTCATGCGAAGAGTTGACTCATTGGAAAAAACTCTGATGCTGGGAGGGATTGGGGGCAGGAGGAGAAGGGGACAACAGAGGATGAGATGGCTGGATGGCATCACTGACTCGATGGACGTGAGTCTGAGTGAACTCTGGGAGTTGGTGATGGACCGGGAGTCCTGGCGTGCTGCGATTCATGGGGTCGCAACGAGTCAGACACGACTGAGCGACTGAACAGAACTGATAGAAGAGTGAGTATAGATTTGACATTTGAATATGGGGTTGGCAAATTGAATTATTGGCCCCAGTTCTTCACTTCTTGTATTCATTCTCTTTCCCTTGTAACTTTTCAGTTCTTTTCAGTAAATGGCAAGTGTTTTTCCTGACTTGCTGGTTTTGGCCTCAACTTTATGACTTAATTTGGCCAGTAGGATAAAAGCCTAAGTAAATGCAAGTTTGGATTCTACCTCTCAAGAGACCTAGCTTTGTTTTTGTTTATTCTGTTGTATCTCTGCCAGCATGATGGAAAGAGCTTTATTATTATTCAGTGGAGAAGACTCAGCCCAGACTGTAATGAGGACCCGAGTCTAGCCAGACCTATAAACTGAAGCGGAGTTGCCCAGCCAGATCTAGTCTAGGACAGGTGACCTCAGCAAACTCTCAGAGTAAATTTTGTTGTGCTTGATTAGTCGCTAAGTCATGTCCCACCCTTTGCGACCCCATGGGCTGTAGGCTGTCAGGCTCCTCTGTCTATGGGTTACCAGAATAAATACCAGGAGATTAAAAATATAGGCCAGAGAAGGCAATGGCACCCCACTCCAGTACTTTTGCTTGGAAAATCCCATGGATGGAGGAGCCTGTTAGGCTGCACTCCATGGGGTTGCTAAGAGTCGGACACGACTGAGCGACTTCACTTTCACTTTTCACTTTCATGCATCGGAGAAGGAAACGGCAACCGACTCCAGTGTTCTAGCCTGGAGCGTCCCAGGGACGGGGGAGCCTGGTGGGCTGCCATCTATGGGGTCCAACAGAGTCGGACATGACTGAAGTGACTTAGCATAAAAATATAGGCAGAGCTGAACCCACTTAGAATAACAAAATAATGCATACAAAAAGTTAACAAACCTGGTCTTTATCTCAAAATGACAAGATAACACATCCTGTAACCCTGGCTAAGCTATAAAAATATATATTTTCTAGGTAAGTTCAGTTTATAAAAAACCTAAAATGGACAATACCTAAGTCCGTGGATGATGGGTCAAGAATGTGTGGCGTGGAAAGACAAAGCTATAACCATTAGTACTAACAAGAATAGAGAGCTAGGCATTATATTATTATGATCATCTTATAGGAGTCATTACGAAATGCAAGGACTTCCCTGCTGATTCGGAGGTTAAGACATTGCCTTCCAATGCAGTAGGTATGGGTTAGATCTTTGATCAGGGAGCCCACATGCTTGTAGCCAAACAACTAAAACATAAAATAGAAGTAATATCATAACAAATTCAATAAAGACTTTAAAAATGGTCCACGTCAGAAAAGCCTTTAAAGAAAAGAGTAAGAAATGCATATTCTGTAGTATAGGTTCATGGAGTAAATGCTCTGAGCAGTACACTGAAGAGGTTTCACAGGAAGAGCTTAACACTGATCCAATACCATACCATCTAGGCATGTAGTTTTAAGAAGTTACCTGCAAAAGGGGATCTGATGAAAGTATTAAAATCTACTTTTAGGGTTTGGGTATTTTTTTTTATTTTATTTATGTAATTTGAATAATCTCTTTTCAAGTTTGTGCTTAAATGTGTCAACAAAGCGACAAAGCTTTCACTGCATTTTAATGAATCATAAATTTTATGTCTAAAAAAAAAAAAGCCTTCAGCCTAGATTTCTAATCTTGTGATGCCTTTCTATTAGAATGAAGAGACTTGCAGCCACAGTGGGCAAAGCCACACAACTGACTTTTTTCTCATAATTCGTAAGTTCTATAGGCCAGCCTTCAAAATTCATCCCAAATCTGTTCCTTCCTCTTCATCACTATTAATTTCATAGTTCAAATCTAGACTGGAATAGACATGTTTAATCTCTAACAGTCCATTCTTCTGGGAATGATTGGTCTTGTTTTTATCTTCCATTGGTTTCATGTTAGCTTTAAAATAAAATCCCAGTTCATAATCATGGCCCAGTAACCACCCCCCAATTCCCTCTCCATCTAGCTCTTGCCTGCCTCTACAATTTTATCACCCACATTATAGAACTTCATGTGGCTGCATTCCTACTTATATGCCTACATTTGAGAGCTCTATAAACTTCTTCCTTCTATAGGACCTTTGCATTAGTTGTTTACTGACATCAATATCTCCCTTTATGTATTATTCTGCTAAGGTTATCATAGCAAAATAGGATATACTTGGTGACTTAAACCATAGGAAATTCTTTTCTCACAGTTCTAGAGGCAATAATGGAGAAGGAGATGGCAACCCACTCCAGTGTTCTTTCCTGGAGAATCCCAGGGATGGGGGAGCCTGGTGGGCTGCCGTCTATGGGGTTGCACAGAGTTGGACATGACTGAAGCGACTTAGCAGCAGAGGCAGTAAGTCCAAGATCAAGCTGCCAGCAGTGTTGGTTTCTCATGAGGACACTTTTTCTAGCTTGCAGATGGCCACATTCTTGCTGTGTCCTCAGATGGCTCATCCTCTGAACATGTACACTACTAGTGTCTCTTCTCTTTCCTAAGGCCACCATGCCCTTATGATCTCATTTAAACTCTGTAACCTTCTTTAAAGTCTGTCTCCAAATTTAGTCACACTGGGGGTTAGGGCTTTGTCGTGTGAATTGGGAAGGGCTATAATTTGTTCAATAATACCTTCTCTCCCTTCCCTACCACTTAGATTGTCACATGACTGATGACTTTTCATTATTCCGGTCTTATTTGCAATATTGCTTCTCTAGAGAGTTCCTCATAGACTGTAGTTTATCTCTGGTGTAATGTAACTTCGCTAACAAAGGTCTGTCTACTCAAAGCTATGGTTTTTCCAGTAGTCATGTATGGATGTGAGAGTTGGACTGTAAAGAAAGCTGAATGCCAAAGAATTGCTGCTTTTGAACTGTAGTGTTGGAGAAGACTCAAGAGTCCCTTGGACTGCAAGGAGATGAAACCAGAACATCCTAAAGGAAATCAGTCCTGAATATTCTTTTGGAATTGATGCTGAAGCTGAACCTCCAATAATTTTGCCACCTAATGCAAAGAACTGACTCATAGGAAAAGACTCTGATGCTGGGAAAGATTGAAGGCAAAAGGAGAAGGGGATGATAGAGACTGAAATGGTTGGATGGCATCACCGACTCAATGGACATGAGTTTGAACAAGCTTCTGGAGTTGGTGATAGACAGGGAAGCCTGGTGTGCTGCAGTCCATGGGGTTGCAAAGAGTTGGACACAACTGAGTGACTGAACTGTACTTAATGTAACTTAACAAAACCAGGGACAATCTGACTCTGTACATTCATCTCCAAGATTGTTATACCCAGAATTGTACTTGGCACTTCTGAGGCATTGAAACAAAAATATTTTTTAATGCATTCGTCCAGTGCTCTTGCTTGTGAAGCATAGTTATTTCTGTATGTGCCTCACACTTTAACAATGCATTTTTGGTGCCATTTTTTAGTGTTACACAACTAAGATTCATGATCCCTGCTAATATGCAGAAAGATAGAGCGCAGTAATGTTACCCTGAATAAACCACTGAATGGAGTAATTGGTTTATAGAAGAGTTGCAATCAATTGTTATTTAAATAAGATATTGTTATGTCTTATTTTAAATAATTACCCCCAGCTTTTATGGAACTTCAGCAGGTTTTCTCCTTTTTGAGGCCTTTTCTTCTTTGACTCTTTCTTGGACAGATGCCATAACTTTTCAGACACTTGTATTATTATTCTATTACTTAATCATTTTAAAATGTCAATCTCTAATTCCACTCAAATCTTTTCTACACATGCCATCTGTGCTGACAGCTTTTATGCTGCGAGAGTACTAGGGTGTGGGTGGGCGTCTAGATACCTCTTTACTTTCCTACTTCTAGATGTCAGGTCATTCTGTAAGGTGGAGAGAGTGGACAGATTTCTCCTGCTAGGACTCAGTGAGATCATAGCCTTCTTTTTGTTGGTCATTGCTGCTTCTAAAGCTGATACTCACTCTAGATGTCCCCTCTGTACCTGGCCTCTCAGTACCCGAGTTTCTCCTGTTTGGTGTCTGTACTTTCCCCTATTGCTGTTGTTCAATCACTGTTGTGCCATTCTCTTTCCAACCCTATGGATTGCAGCATGTCAGGCTTCCCTGTCCTTCACCGTCTCCCAGAGTTTGCTCAGATTAATGTCCTTCGAATTGGTGATGCCATCCAATCATCTCGTTCTCTGTCATCCCCTTCTCCTGCCTTCAATGTTTCTCAGCATCAGGGTCTTTTGCAGTGAGTCAGCTCTTGTATCAGGTGGCCAAAGTATTGGAGCTTCTGCTTTAGCACTAGTCCTTCCAATGAATATTCAGGGTTGACCACCTTTAGGATTGACTGGTTTGATCTCCTTGTTGCCCAAGAGACTCTCAAGAGTCTTCTCCAACAGCACAGTTTGAAAGTATCCATTCTTCGGCGCTCAGCTGTCATTGTGGTCCAACTCTGACATCCATACATGACTACTGGAAAAACAATAGTTTGACTATATGGACCTTTGTTGTCAAAGTAATGTTTCTGCTTTTTAATATGCTGTCTAGGTTCATCATAGCTTTTCTTCCAAGGTGCAATGTCTTTAAGTTTCATGGCTGCAGTCATCGTTTGCAGTGATTTTGGAGCCTAAGTAAAGAAAATCTGTCACTGTTTCCACTTTTTCCGGGACTGTATGCCATGATCTTAGTTTTTTGAATGTTGAGTTTTAAGCCAGCTTTTTCACTCTCCTCTTACACTTTCATCAATTGACTCTTTAGTTCCTCTCCACTTTCTCCCATTAGGGTGGTCTCATCTGCGTATTTGAGGTAATTGATATTTCTCCCAGCCATCTTGATTCCAACTTGCACTTCATCCAGCCTGGCATTTTGCATGATGTACTCTTCATATATGTTAAATAAGCAAGGTGACAATATATAGCCTTGATGTACTCCTTTCCCAAATTGGAACCAGTCTGTTGTTCCATGTAAGGTTCTGACTCTTGCTTCTTGGCCTACATACTGATTTCTCAGGAGGCCTGTAAGGTGGTCTGTTATTCCCAACTCTTTAAGAATATTTCATAGTTTGTTTTGATCCACACAGTCGAAAGTTATAGCAAAGTCAATGAAGCAGAATCAGATTTTTTTTTTAATTCTCTTGCTTTTTCTATGATCCAATGGATGTTGGCAATTTGATGTCTGGTTCCTCTGCTTTTTCTAAATCCAGCTTGAACATCTGGAAGTTGTTGGTTCACATACTGTTGAAGCCTACTTTGGAGGATTTTGAGCATGACCTTGCTAGCATGTGAAATGTATGCAATTATGCAGGAGTTTGAACATTCTTTGGCATTGCCCTTCTTTGGGATTGGGATGAACACAGACCTTTTCTAGTCCTGTGACCACTGCTGAGTTTTCCAAATTTGCTGGCATATTGAGTACAGCACTTTAACACTATCATCTATTAGGATTTGAAGTAGCTCAACTGGAATTCCGTCACCTCCACTGGCTTTGTTTGTAGTGATGCTTTCTGAGGCCCAGTTTGTCCCACATGATGGATCAATGGAAATGGAGATCAAGATTCACCTTCTCTTCTGCCATCTCTTTATTAAAAAACAAAACAAACAAACAAAAAAACTACTTCTCTCTCATGGGCCTCAGTTCTTGGTAAGGATGCAAAGAAAAATCTTATGTCTTAACCTGTTTCAAGACAGTTTAATGAAAATAAAGAAAGAGAACAGAGAACTCCTCAAGATAGAGGTGGGCCCGACCAAGGAAGCTAATGGCCATGGATGGCTGGGGTGTAGAGTTTTTAAGGCAAGGTTGTTTGGATAATCACAGAGGTCATTGATAGTCTTCTTTGACAGCTGCAAGTTATATAACAAGAGGCTCTACTGTGGGTGACCTTCCCATAATTCAGTCAGTTACAATTAGATGCATATATTCATAGAATATTTATGAACTTTAAATGAATCCAGTGCCCACCAAAGATTATCTAAATATGTGATAGCAAAAGGTGTTCTCATATGCCAGAGCAGGGACAATCCCTCAAGTCAGTCAGTGCAGGATATTTCTGGTCCCTGACCATTTTGGAGTACTGATAAGAGCATGATGGGAGCATGTTTTGGGATGGGGTTGGTAAGTAGTTTGGCAGTATTAGGTGGCTATTAGACATTCAGCTAGTGGGACCACCTCTCATTACTCATGACTAAATTCCTGCCTAAAATTAGCAGCTCAGCTTAAGCCAAGGAACCCTATTCATATGCATCCCACCTAAGGAAAGACCATATTCGAGCTTCATCAAAGAATAGGAGGATAGGTTACTAGTACTTCTTATCTCAGCACTGCCATCTTTCTATCTAGTCATTGTTTTCATGCCTGGGCAATATTAAACTATGGATCCAAAGGCTCACCAACTTTATAGAAGACAGAATAGGTCTCATTTGATAAACTTGAGGGAATATTTTAGGCAATCTTAAATTCATGAGGGATTCATTTGACTGCCTCACTTCATATTACCCCCAAAGACCCTCTCGTTGCTCATTATTGCTATAAGAACTGGAGACATTGAAACTGGTGAATCATACCAAACCATTCCTTGAGTTCATTGCCTCCAACAAGTGGAGTTTGTGAATTAGAAGTACAGATTCCTAACAGTGATAATGTTCTACATGGGCTTCCTTTGAAATTTGTGATTTTGGGAAAATTCCCATTTAATATTCAGTTACAGTGGCACTTTATTGCATAATATGCTTTACAGGCTATAGCTTACATTAAATGGCTATTCTTTTCTACTTTTTCTTGTTTTCTGTTTCTATCTTGTAGTTAGTCATTCATACTCTCATATTTTGTAAGATTAAGTTATGTAAAATATTTCCACATTTATCCCAATTGTAGCATTTAAATTTACATATTAAATATTTAAGTGTTTAAATTTAAAGTATAATTTTGGTTTACTTTTACATATATTTTTTTCAAATCTGAATTTCTTTCCCACAAGGGATTTCTCATGATCGGGGCACTACTTATACTTTAAGGACTTTGTTCTTACATTATTTACTTTCATTTTCATAATCTGCCTTCTGAAAGTCTATTTTGCATGTTCTGATTTTATTACTATATATTAACTTAATAAGATTATTTTCTAGTTGAAAACCCTGTTTTTTTATTCTTTAATCCAACTATTCACAAATCTGAAAGATAGGTTGATTATATTTTAAATATTCACTTTGGTTTATTAGACTCTGTTTGATTTAAGGGTTATAGAATCTGGCCAGGCTTTTTTTTAACCCCAGAATCAAAAGTCATTCTCTGAGGAAGATCAAACCTATTCACTGCCTTGAAACATCAACTGTCTATACTATTCACCAAATTTCAGATATAAGCAAATAAGACTAAAAGCTATTGTCAGGGAAAATATATTTTTAAATTTAATATTATATAAACATTGATAGTAAATTCTTAATTAAGTTTAAAAAAAATACTATTTTATAGTGTTTCTTTTAAAATGGTTTTCTGCTTAAATTCATTCAGATAAAATCCTCAAATAGATAAATGTCCCATTTTCTCTCTACGGAGCCACAAAATTCAATTATGCATAAAGACAAATATCAGACTGAGTAAAGAATTATCTGTAAGATTAGCAGAATGACTCTATTGCAAAATTTACACTTCATACTCTGGAATTGATTTCTTGTGCATTTTAATGGAGGCACTATTTTATATTCAAGTATGTTACATAGGAAAGTAAAATGTCAAAGCTTATCCCTCTCAGAGTTCACAGTCTCTCCTCTCTCTCTCTGTTTTACTTAGAGGAGTTCTTTTATGAGAATATCTGGTGGTCAGTTCATTTCTCATTCTTTTAGAACAAATATTTGCATATCAAAGCCATGTAACAAATAAACATGCTCTATAATGGTCCCATCTGCTGCTTTCATCCCACTGAGACCTTATGTAGGAAAAAAGACAGGAGATTGAACAAGACACATTAATGTTTCAACTGTACATCAGTATTTTTTTTTCAAATGGCCCAATACACACATATTTTCCATGTATTTAATATATACTTCTTTGAAACAGTTAGAGCCAAAATAAAGTATTGCTCCTAACTGGGAAAAGAGTGATAGGTGTGATTTCTTCTTGTTTTTGTTAAGTCAGTAAGTTGTTTTCTACCCTTTGCAACCCCATGTTGTGCAGCATGCCAGGCTTCCATGTGGCTTTTTGTCTCCAGGAGTTTGCCCAAGTAGATGCCCATTTAATCAGTGATTCAATCCAACCATCTCATTGTGTGTATGAGTTAATTCAGTTCAGTTCAGTTGCTCAGTTTTGTCGAACTCTTGGTGACCCTCAGTTCAGTTGTTCAGTTTTGTCCAACTCTTGGTGACCCCATGGGCTACAGCATGCCAGGACTCCCTGTTCATCACCAACTTCCTCAGCTTGCTCAAACACATGTCCAACAAGTCAGTGATGCCATACAACCATCTCATTCTCTGTCATTTCCCTTCTCCTCCTACCTTCAATCTTTCCTAGCATCAGGGTCTTTGCCAATGAGTCAGTACTTCACATAAGGTCGCGAACGTATTGGACTTTCAGCTTCAACATTAGCCCTTCCATAAATATTCAAGACTGATTTCCTTTAGGATTGACTAGTTTGATCTCCTTGCAGTCCAAGGGACTCTCAACAGTCATCTCCAACACCACAGTTCAAAAGCATCAATTCTTCTGTGCTCATCTTGCTTTATAGTCCAACTTTCACATCCATACTTGACTACTAGAAAATCCATAACTTTGACTATATGGACATTTGTTGGCAAAGTAATGTCTCTGCTTTTTAATATGCTGTCTAGGATGCCCACAGCTTTTCTTTGAAGGAGCAAACGTCTTTTAATTTCATGGCTGCAATCACCATTTGCAGTGATTTAGGAGTGCAAGAAAATAAACTCTATCACTGTTTCCATTCTATTTGCCATCTATTTGCCATGAAGTGATGAGACCAATGCCCTGATCTTAGTTTTCTGAATGTTGAGTTTTAAGCCAACTTTTTCACTCTCCTCTTTCACTTTCATTGAGAGGCTCTTTAATTCTTCTTTGCTTTCTTCCATAAGAGTGATGTCATCTGTGTATTTTAGGTTATTGTTATTTCTTCTTACAATCTTGATTTGAGCTTGTGTTTTATCCAGCCCAGCATTTCACATGATGTACTATGAATATGAGTTAAATAAGCAGGGTGACAATATACAGCCTTGATATACTCCTTTCTAGATTTGGAACCAGTCTATAGTTCCATGTCCAATTCTAACTGTTGCTTATTGACCTGCATACAGGTATCTCAAGAGGCAAGTCAGGTGGTCTGGTATTCCCATATTTTTCAGAATTTTCCACAGTTTATTGTGATCCAGGAAGTCAAAGGTATGGCATAGTCAATAAGCAGAAGTAGATGTTTTTCTGGAACTCTCTTGCTTTTTCGATGATCCAGCATCTGTTGGCAATATGATCTCTCATTCCTCTGTCTTTTTAAAATCCTGCTTAAACATCTGGAAGTTCATGATTCATGTACTGTTGAAGCCTGGCTTGGAGTATTTTGAACATTATTTTGCTAGCATGTGAGATGAGTGTCCTCAATAAAGGACAGAAATGGTATGGACATGACAGAAGCAGAAGCTATTAAGAAGAGGTGGCAAGTACACAGAAGAACCCTACAATAAAGATCTTCACGACCCAGTTAATTACAATAGTGTGATCACTCACCTAGAGCCAGACATCCTGGAATGTGAAGTCAAGTGGGCCTGAGGAAGCATCACTAAGAACAAGACTAGTGGAGGTGATGGAATTCCAGTTGAGCTATTTCAAATCCTGCAAGATGATGCTGTGAAAGTGCTGCACTCAATATGTCAGCAAATTTGGAAAACTCAGCAGTGGCCATAGGACTGGAAAAAGTCAGTTTTCATTCCAATCCCAAAGAAAGGTAATGCCAAAGAATGCTCAAACTATTGCACAATTGCTCTCATCTCACATGCTGGTAAGTAATGCTCAAAATTCTCCAAGCCAGGCTTCAGCAAAATGTGAACTTCCAGAAATTCAAGCCAGTTTTAGAAAAGGTAGAGGAACCAGAGATCAAATTGCCAACAACTGCTGGATCATGGAAAAAGCAAGAGAGTTCCAGAAAAACATGTATTTCTGCTTTATTGACTATGCCAAAGCCTTTGACTGTGTGGATCACAACGAACTCTGGGAAATTCTGAAAGAGATGGGAGCACCAGACCACCTGACCTGCCCCTTGAGAAACCTGTATACAGGTCAGGAAGCAACAGTTAGAACTAGACATGGAACAACAGACTGGTTCCAAATAGGAAAAGGAGTTCGTCAAGGCTGTATATTGTCACCCTGCTGATTTAACTTATATGCAGAGTACATCATGAGAAATGCTGTGCTGGATGAAGTACAAGCTGGAAGCAAGATTACTGGGAGAAATATCGATAACTTCAGCTATGCAGATGATGTCACCCTATGGCAGAAAGTGAAGAAGAACTAAAGAGCCTCTTGAAGAAAATGAAAGAGGAGAGTGAAAAATTTGGCTTAAAGCTCAACATTCAAAAAACTAATATCATGGCATCCAGTCCAATCACTTCATGGCAGATAGATGGGGAAACAGTGGAAACAGTATCAGACTTTATTTTTGGGGGCTCCAAAATCACTGCAGATTGCAGCCATGAAATTAAAAGACGCTTACTCCTTGGAAAGAATTATGACCAACCTAGACAACATATTAAAAAGCAGAGACATTACTTTGCCAACAAAGGTTGTCTGGTCAAGGCTATGGTTTTTCTAACAGTCATGTATGGATGTGAGAATTGGACTATAAAGAGGACTGAGCACAGAAGAATTGATGCTTCTGACTGTGGTGTTCGAGAAGACTCTTGACAGCCCTTGGACAACAAGGAGATCCATCCAGTCCATCCTAAATGAGATCAGTCTTGGGTGTTCATTGGAAGGTCTGGGGTTGAAGCTGAAACTCCAATACTTTGGCCACCTGATCTGAAGACCTGACTCATTTGAAAGGACCTGACTCATTTGAAAAGACCCTGATACTGGGAAAGATTGATGGCAGGAGGAGAAGGGATTGACAGTAGATGAGATGTTTGCATTGCATCACCGACTCAATGGACATGAGTTTGGTAAGGCTCTGGGAGTTGATGTTGGACAGGAAGGCCTGGCATGCTGCAGCTCAAGGGGTCACAATGATTCAGACATGACTGAGCAACTGAACTGAACTGAGAAGACTGCAGTTGTGCAGTAGTTTGAACATTTTTTGGCATTGCCTTTCTTTGGGATTAAAATGAAAAGTGACCTTTTCCAGTCTATGGCCACTGCTGCATTTTCCAATTTTGCTGGCATATTGAGTGCAGCACTCTTACAGCATCATCTTTTAGGATTTGAAATAACTCAACTGGAATTCCATCACTTCCACTATCTTTGTTCGTAGTGATGCTTCCTAAGGCCCATTTAACTTTGCATTCCAGGATATCTGGCCCTAGGTGAGTGATCACACCATCGTGGTTATCTGGGTCATGAAGATCTTTTTTTGTATAGTTCTGTGTATCTTGCCTCCTCTTCTTAATATCTTCTGTTTCTGTTAGGTCCATACCATTTCTTTCCTTTATGGTGCCCATCTTTGCATGAAATGTTCCCTTGGTAACTTTAATTTTCTTGAAGTGATTTCTTGTCTTTCCCATTCTATTGCTTTCCTCTATTTCTTTACATTGATCACTGAAGAAGGCTTTCTGCTCTTTCCTTGCTATTCTTTGGAACTCTACATTAAAATTGTTGAATATAATATTTAGTAATAAAAAGAGCTCAATAAAAAATGTTTTTCTTTAATTGGTGTTGTGGTCACCATGAATATCAAAGTAGGAAATTATAGTTGTGATTACCTGAACTTTCAAAATTATCTGTGCTACAGTAGTTGGCTGTATTCTATCTTCAAATTAAAAAAAAAAAACAACTAATACAATTATGTAAAGTTTAAAAATAAAAAAAAAATAAACTTAAAAAAATAAAAATAAAAAAATAAATTAAAAAAAAATGAAATATGAATTTTTTTCCAGAAATGACTACTGTGCACTTAATTAAATGTAATTTCTAAAAGAGCTTTAAAATGATAAGTTTTCATTTAACAAAAGTGGAAAATCATTTTAATGTGTTGTTATTAGTAAGGTTATTTTAATAGGTACTGTGTACCTAGAAACCAGTTTGTTCGGCAGTTTATGTAACCACCTCTTTGATATCTTGCCATAATCCAGAGTTAGAGCCATAGAACATTTATAATCCTACTTACTTCTATAACCCATTCTGATCTTTGAACATCTTTTCTTCCCTCTCCGTATCTTTGTACATTCTCCTAACCTCATTACCACTCCAGACCATGTGGTATATTCTTTCCAGTAAATCTGGCTGCTTCTTAGAGCTTTAGTGTAGTTCCAAATTATTGCCTTATAAGTTACTATGATGAATTTATTTTAGTAAAGAATTTTAAGCAAGCTAGCTGTCTTATAGTCAAGGAATGAATTAGGAAAGTTTTCAGTAGATGAAAGATTATGGTTAGACTAAAATTTAAGAAATAGAAACAATAGAAAATTGTAAACTATAGATATAACTTGATAAGTCTCATATATATTATTTGTTGTTATGAGAATATTATGGGAGTTTTCACATCTTTTTAAATTTTAGAATTGTGGTGTGTGTGTATACTTTTATAAGAAAAACATATGTGCATTCATTAACATCAAAAAGTATGATGTGGTCAATTCAGATACAAAAAGCTAGAGAATACTGATGAACTGCACTTACTCAGTTCAGTTCAGTCACTCGGTCGTGTCCGACTCTTTGCTACCTCATGAACCACAGCACACCAGGCCTCCCTGTCCATCACGAACTCCTGGAGTCCACCCAAACCCATGTCCACTGAGTCGGTGATGCCATCCAGGCATCTCATCCTCTGTCGTCCCCTTTCCCTCCTGCCCTCAATCTTTCCCAGCATCAGGTTCTTTTCAAATAAGTCAGCTCTTCGCATCAAGTGGCCAAAGTACTGGAGTTTCAGATTCAACATCAGTCCTTCCAATGAACACCCAGAACTGATCTCCTTTAGGATGGACTGGTTGGATCTCCTTGCAGTCCAAGGGACTCTCCAGAGTCTTCTCCAACAACACAGTTCAAAAGCATCAATTCTTCTGTGCTCAGCTCTCTTTATAGTCCAACTCTCACATCCATACATGACCACTGGAAAAACCATAGCCTTGACTAGACAGACCTTTGTTGGCAAAGTAATGTCTCTGCTTTTTAATATGCTGTCTAGGTTGGTTATAACTTTCCTTGCAAGAAGTAAGTGTCTTTTAATTTCATAGCTGCAGTCACCATCTGCAGTGATTTTGGAGCCCAGAAAAATAAAGTCAGCCACTGTTTCCACTCTTTCCCCATATATTTGCCATGAAATGCACTTACTAGGTTACCCCTATTATAAAAGTATGCAAAGTAGAAGGAGGGACTGAGAAACTTTGGAGAAAAGGGGTTTTAGGAATGTGGCAGTACTTCAGATCAGGAATGTGGAAAATCCTAAGCCAGGATTTTCCTGTGAGGAAGCTGTTGCTGATATAGTAATTTTAGAAGGGGTGATATGAATTGGCTTAGGAGATAAGAGTTTATTGTTTTTACTCTGTGCACTTTTTTATTGAAGTTGCATATTTGATCACAGTGATTGTAGTTAAGTGTTCTATGTATACATGGATGTTAAACAGATCATTCCGCATTGAAGAAAACTTGTAAATAATTATGTAGATAAAATTTAAATTAGGAAAGATTGAACTGCTTAATCTTTATGGTGTAGGTGAAGGATAATCAATCTATGACTATAATTAAGAAATGAAGTAACATTCTGAATTTATCGCTACATATATGAGAGATATTTAAGAGAATTCCAGAAGCAATACTTAAGACAAATTGTTTAAAGATCACTAGTTTTCTATATATAGGTCTTTAGTTTCTTTAGGTAGATATATTCCTAAGTATTTTATTCATTCCTTTGCAATGGTGAATGGAATTGTTTCCTTAATTTCTCTTTCTATTTTCTCATTATTAGTGTATAGGAATGCATGGGATTTCTGTGTGTTGATTTTATATCCTGCAACTCTACTATATTCATTGATTAGCTCTAGTAATTTTCTGGTGGAGTCTTTAGGGTTTTCTATGTAGAGGATCATGTCATCTGCAAACAATGAGAGTTTTACTTCTTCTTTTCCAATTTGGATTCCTTTTGTTTCTTTTTCTGCTCTGATTGCTGTGGCCAAAACTTCCAAAATTATGTTGAATAGTAGTGGTGAAAATGGGCACCCTTGTCTTGTTCCTGACTTTAGGGAAAATGCTTTCAATTTTTCACCATTGAGGATAATGTTTGCTGTGGGTTTGTCATATATAGCTTTTATTATGTTGAGGTATGTTCCTTCTATTCCTGCTTTCTGGAGAGTTTTTATCACAAATGGATGTTGAATTTTGTCAAAATCTTTCTCTGCGTCTATTGAGACTGGTGAAAGAAATCAAAGAGGACACTAATAAATGGAGAAATATACCATGTTCATGGATCGGAAGAATCAATATAGTGAAAATGAGTATATTACCCAAAGCAATCTATAGATTCAGCGCAATCCCTATCAAGCTACCAACGGTATTTTTCACAGAGCTAGAACAAATAATTTCACAATTTGTATGGAAATACAAAAAACCTCGAATAGCCAAAGCAATCTTGAGAAAGAAGAATGGAACTGGAGGAATCAACCTGCCTGACTTCAGACTCTACTACAAAGCCACAGTCATCAAGACAGTATGGCACTGGCACAAAGACAGAAATATAGAACAATGGAACAAAATAGAAAGCCCAGAGATAAATCCACACACATATGGACACCTTATCTTTGACAAAGGAGGCAAGAATATACAATGGATTAAAGACCATCTCTTTAACAAGTGGTGCTGGGAAATCTGGTCAACCACTTGTAAAAGAATGAAACTAGAACACTTTCTAACACCATACACCAAAATAAATTCAAAATGGATTAAAGATCTAAACATAAGACTAGAAACTATAAAACTCCTAGAGAAGAACATAGACAAAACGCTCTCCAACATAAATCACAGCAGGATCCTCTATGACCCACCTCCCAGAATATTGGAAATAAAAGCAAAAATAAACAAATGGGACCTAATTAAACTTAAAAGCTTCTGCACATCAAAGGAAACTATAAGGAAGGTGAAAAGACAGCCTTCAGAATGGGAGAAGATAATAGCAAATGAAGCAACTGACAAACAACTAATCTCAAAAATATACAAGCAACTCCTGCAGCTCAATTCCAGAAAAATAAACGACCCAATCAAAAAATGGGCCAAACGGATTCATTTTGATATTTGGCAAAACTAATACAATTATGTAAAGTTTAAAAATAAAATAAAATTAAAAAAAAAAAGAAGAAGAAAAACTACTGAGAAAAAAAAAAAAAATGGGCCAAAGCACTAAATAGACATTTCTCCAAAGAAGACATACAGATGGCTAACAAACACATGAAAAGATGCTCAACATCACTCATTATCAGAGAAATGCAAATCAAAACCACACTGAGGTACCATTCACACCAGTCAGAATGGCTGCGATCCAAAAGTCTACAAGCAATAAATGCTGGAGAGGGTGTGGAGAAAAGGGAACCCTCTTACACTGTTGGTGGGAATGCAAACTAGTACAGCCACTATGGAGAACAGTGTGGAGATTCCTTAAAAAACTGGAAATAGAACTGCCTTATGACCCAGTGATCCCACTGCTGGGCATACACACCAAGGAAACCAGAATTGAAAGAGACACGTGTACCCCAGTGTTCATCACAGCACTGTTTATAATAGCCAGGACATGGAAGCAACCTAGATGTCCATCAGCAGATGAATGGATAAGAAAGCTGTGGTACATGTACACAATGGAGTATTACTCAGCCATTAAAAAGAATACATTTGAATCAGTTCTAATGAGGTGGATGAAACTGGAGCCTATTATACAGAGTGAAGTAAACCAGAAAGAAAAACACCAGTACAGTATACTAATGCATATATATGGAGTTTAGAAAGATGATAATGATAACCCTGTATGCAAGACAGCAAAAGAGACTCAGAAGTATAGAACAGTCTTTTGGACTCTGTGGGAGGGGGAGAGGGTGGGATTATTTGGAAGAATGGCATTGAAACATGTATAATATCATATATGAAATGAGTTGCCAGTCCAAGTTTGGTGCATGATACTGAATGCTTAGGGCTGGTGCACTGGGATGACCCAGAGGTATGGTACAGGGAGGGTGGAGGGAGGGGTGTTCGGGATGGGGAACATGTGTATATCTGTAGTGGATTCATGTTGATGTATGGTAAAACCAATACAATATTGTAAAGTAATTAACCTCCAATTAAAATAAATTTATATTAAAAAAAAGATCATTAGTAAGATAACAAAGACATCCGGGTTTTAATCATAAAAAGCAGCAGTCATATGATGATGTTTGATTGGATAGAGTATCATAATGCTGACCATGTTTTACATAAAATTGAACATATTTTTAATAACTAAAATAAAAGATGGCATGGAATGTTAGTTCAGATACCACCCACACCCCCACCAAGCAAACAAACAAACAAAGCTTAATTCCTGAAATGTAAGACAAATGAAAATCCCAAGTTCGTAACAATGGAAATCGCAGTGAGGTTCAATAAGGAGGCATTAGAAAAGAGCCCTATATCAGAGCTGCATAATTCCAAGAATGCACGAAATATTCCGTTATGCCTAGTGACCTCCCAAAATTAATTATAAGACTTGTTTCTTGAAGTAATATAAATCTTGATGATTATATATATATATATATATAGCCTAGCTGAAAAGGATGTACACTGGCTGATCTCTAAACCCCACCCCCGACACACCCCAGTGCTATCTAGGAGACCTCACAGATATGCAACAAGATAACCACAGAGACCTGATGCATAGCTGTGTCCTCAAGTGACCTTAGGCAGCCATGGGCCAATTGTTGTAGTTTTTTAGTTAGTCAGTTGTGTCTGACTCTTTGCAATCCCATAGACTGTAGCCCACAAGGCTCCTCCTGGGATATCCCAGGCAAGTGGAGTGGGTTAGCTCTTTCCTTCTCCCAGCTATCTTCCTGACCCAGGGGTAGAACTGCCTCTCCTTCATTGGCAGCCAGATTCTTCCCAACTGAGCCACCAAGGAAGTCCCCAGGAGACCATTGAAAGTGAAAGTGAAATCACTCAGTCGTGTCCAACTCTTTGCAACCCCATGGACAGTAGCCTACCAGGCTCCATGGTCCATGGGATTTTTCCAGGCAAGAATACTGGAGTGAGCTGCCATTTCCTTCTCCAGGGGATCATCCCAACTCAGGGATCGAACCTGGGTCTCCTGCACTGCAGACAGACACTTTACCATCTGAGCCACTAGGGAAGATATTCTATACATGCATACATGTGATTATAACAGACTGAATTACAGGAAAGACATGTACAATACAGCCTGTTTTTGTAACTTGCAGCTGTCAATCAAAACTGGCAGTCCACATCCACCTAGATGAATATGTAAAAGCCCTGTCTTTAAAACCCCTGTACTTCTTCATTCCTGTAGCCAGTGCCTCTCTTGGCTTGACCCACCTCTTCCTTAAGGTGCTCTTTCTGTTCTTTCATCAATAAACTTGTTTTTGCCATAGTTGAGACTTCAGATTCTTCTTTGTGTCCTTATAAAGAACCAAGGCCCACAGAGAAGGGTCCCTTCCCACATCTGGTAACAATTCTGTCCCTCTGTATCACACACTAAAATTGTATTCTAAGACTACATTCTTATCCCTCTACATTGCTACTTTTAAAAAAAAGAAAAAAGCAATACTTTCTTGTAAAGTTTCAATTTGATTATTATTTTCTCAATTGGCATAATTGTTCCTATTGTTAAGAATTTAACTATAATTCAGAAATGAATTATATTTGTTTAATATTTGTGTGAAAAAGATCTCTAATCCTAGTGATGAGTTTTTTACTTCCTGAAGAATTGATGCTTTTGAACTGTGGTGTTGGAGAAGACTCTTGAGAGCCCCTTGGACTGCAAGGAGATCCAACCAGTCCATTCTGAAGGAGATCAGTCCTGGGTGTTCTTTGGAAGGAATGATGCTAAAGCTGAAACTCCAGTACTTTGGCCACCTCATGTGAAGAGTTGACTCATTGGAAAAGACTCTGATGCTGGGAGGGATTAGGGGCAGGAGGAGAAGGGGACGACAGAGGATGAGATGGCTGGATGGCATCATTGACTCGATGGACGTGAGTCTGAGTGAACTCCGGGAGTTGGTGACGGACAGGGAGGCCTGGCGTGCTACAATTCATGGGGTCGCAAAGAGTCGGGCACAACTGAGCGACTGAACTGAACTGACCTCTAATGAGATGTTAATGGGAACAGATATAGCAAACTAAATTCTACTTTTCTTCCTTAGGGAGTGGTTTTCAGTCTTTGAAATTATCAGTGCCATGACTATCCATTATCACAACCTCAATATTTTTATCTTTTATAGACAATATATAAAACTATTTGTTGTCCATGAAAACACTATTTATTACAATGTGAATGGTTCATCCAATCCTCTAAATAGAAGGTTCAGTTTCTATTAAAATTTCTTTTAATTTCTGCATCAGCAAATGTGTTTTTTTAAAAGCATTATTCCTTCCTGGGGGTTACCTCCAGCAATAAATTGTAGTTTTAAAATATCTAGAATTCAGTTGTGTCTGAGCAAATGGCTTTGCCTTTACCTGATTGCTTAAAATCTTCCAGGTTTAGCTTTAATAGTAGTAGACTACCTATATCAGTTGTTTTCAAACTAACATGGTAAAAGTTGTTCTGTTGTGTCTGCCTCTTTGCGACCCCATTTACTGTGGCCTGCCAGGCTCCAGTGTCCCTGGATTCTCTAGGCAAGAATACTGGACTGGGCAGCTGTTACCTTCTCCAGGGGATCTTCCTGACCCAAGGATTGAACCAGGCCTTCCACATGCAAGCAGATTCTTTATAATCTGAGCTGCCAAGGGAGCCCTCAAAGTAATATAAGCAGGCTACTAAAAGTAATGTGTGTGGATGTTCCTCTCCTCTATCCCGAGTACTGATTTGGGGTTCTAAATCAAATTGTTTATGGAACTATGTAAAACAGAGGCAGAATCCTTTTACTTCACTTTGAACTTTTGTGGTACCTCAGATCAACTTAGGTTCTTCAAAATGCAGTTTGAAAACTTCCTTGACCACTGTGTGAGTGTTAAAAATTCTTTTCAAAGAGATAAAATTGTAGCCATAGTACCCCATGCTATTATATTTTCACAATGTCATACCAAACTCCTTGGGACAATTTAAGAATAAATGTAAATCCCATGTACTACTGTTAACACTGTGTTCCTTGTTTTGCTCTCAACTAAGATTTAGAGTTTCTACAAAATCCTTTCAGACATAAGTGAAATTCTTTGAGAAATAAGCAAAACAATCTTTATATAGGATATTGCTGCTGCTAAGTCAGTTCAGTCGTGTCTGACTCTGTGTAACCACATAGATGGCAGCCCACCAGGCTCCCTGTCCCTGGGATTCTCCAGGCAAGAACACTGGAGTGGGTTGCCATTTCCTTCTCCAATGCATTTCCTTCTCCAAGTGAAAAGTGAAAGAGAAGTTGCTCAGTTGTGTCTGACTTTTAGCAACCCCATGGACTACAGAACACCAGGCTCCTCTGTCCATGGGATTTTCCAGGCAAGAGTACTGGAGTGGGGTGCCATTGCCTTCTCCACATAGGATATTGCTGTAGGTCAAAAGCACTCCAATTTTCCCTCAAAAATGAGCACAAATATCACCAGTTTTCACCATTATTTTGGCTTATCCTTCCCAGGTTGCTTTTCCCCTGCCTTTCTTTTCTCTTCTTTTTTCTTATGATTAGAGAGAGCACCTTACCTTTTCAGCAATTCAAGTCCCTCAGCAGGATGCTTTGCAGATAAAATTTCTCTTTTGTATAGAATGCATGGTTGAGAAGTAAGCTCTAGTGGTATATAACTTTTATAGCCACTAAGACTTTTTATATGTTGCCCTTTTATCATTCTTTTCTTTATTAATATCTCCCCACGCATATTTTGAACCAGCGATATGCCTCTTCTAGTATCATGTTACTTTTTCCTTGATTCTTTGATATTTAATATTTGATTCATGTATCTAGAAATCTGTGATAACAGCCCCTCAAGATTCCATTTTAAAAAGGAGTGGTTGTCTTTAAAGGAATGGATTGTGCCTTAATGATAAACATCTTTTTAATGTATAGTTCTATTGTTGCGAATTTAGCCTTCAAAATTACAGGTTTTTTGTAGCATATTCCAATATTCTAAAATAGTTTTCTTTATATTCTCAACTTATAACTGTAAAGATGGATATTTCTTCATTTTTCTTTGTCAGGGATTTCTCCCTTTAGTATTACATATCTTTTTCTCTTGCTATGTATCTTTATTTTCCATTTATTAAAATAATATATGTGATAGTACTTTGATTTCATCCTTATTGTATTCTCATAATTACAATGACTTGAAAAATACAGTGTGGATTATGTCACTTTTACCACTTTTTGAGATATTTTTGTTTTATTTTTCTCCCATAAGACTTTTGTACTAGAAATGGAGTCATTTTGTTATAAACAGAATGAGGTACGTTAATTAATTTTGCCAGGGACATTGATTAGTAATACGTAGTGTCAGACTGACTTGCATTCAAGTGCAGATATGCTATTTCCCAGTTTATGACCTTGAGCAAGACAAAAATTTGATTATTTAGTTTTTCATCTATTTGATAAGAACAGCAAAAGTATGTAACCTATTAGGTTATAGACAGTATTAAATATGAAAATACTTTAAAAGATTTCAACATAATTGCACTTATGTAGTAAACAACAAATGGATGCTACCTAGTTTTATTTTCATTATTAATATAATTCCCTTCATGATGAGCAGAACAAAATAATTAAAAATTGAGTCATGAGTGTTTTTATGTTTTAATATTTTTGTGATTTCCTTACCTGACTTACAAAGATGTCATTGGCACTAAGTAATGTTTCTGTTCCCCAGCTTGGAGATTCTTCTGTTCTTTAGGATTCTCTTTGCATGTACAAAGCAGAATTCAGTGGATAAAAGACTTGGTTTTGGTGTGAAAGCCATGGATTCCATTTAGGACAGTACCTTGTGCTTGTGTTTTCTCTTGAACTAATGATTTAAGATATGTACTTCATGTGCTATGAAGATATCACTTCATGGCAAATAAATGGGGAAACAATGGAAACAGTGAAAGACTTTCTTTTCTTGGGCTCCAAAAATCACTGTGTGTGGTGACTGCAGCCATGAAATTAAAAGACACCTACTCCTTGGAAGAAAAGCTATGACAAACCTAGATAGCGTATTAAAAAGCAGAGACATTACTTTGCTGACAAAGATCTGTATAGTCAAAGCTATGTTTTTTTTTTTTTCCAGTACCCATGTATAGGTGTTAGAGTTGGACCATAAATAAGGCTGAGCACCAAAGAATTGATGCTTTTTAACTGTGGTGTTGGAGAAGACTCTTGAGAGTCCCTTGGACTGCAAGGAGATCAAACCAATCCATCCTAAAGGAAATCAACCCAATCAATTCATTGGAAGGACTGATGTTGAAACTGAAGCTCCAATAGTTTGGCCACCTGATACAAAGAACGGACTCATTAGAAAAGACCCTGATGCTGGGAAAGATTGAAGACAGGAGGAGAAGGGGACAACAGAGGATGGGATGGTTGAATGGCATCACTGACTTGATGGACATGAGTTTGAGCAAGCTCTGGGAGATGGCAAAGGACAAAGAAGCCTGGGGTGCTGTAATCCATGGGATCAAAAGAGTCAGACACAGCTAAGCAACTGAACAACAACAAATCATATAAAGTTTTAAATATCATTTAAATATCATTTATTTATTAAATGTGCATATTTATTATTAAATATGCATCATTTAAATATCATGCATCATTATCAGATAGGGCTAGTAATCATATTATATGATTGTTTAAATAAAGAAAGTATATGTAATGGCACTCAAGATGTCCACCCTCTCCATATCCTATTTACTGAGCAAGAGCATCCATCCCTCAGCTGCTGAGTGTTACCTGCTAGTGGCTTATAGCTGCTGTCTTCTCCAAGAATTGCCTTTGGCTTGCAGCTGCCTGGCCAAGGAAGCTCTGTCCCCTACTAAACTCTGGAGATACCTATAGTCATAAATGGATTGGCATGGGGTTTCAAAAGCCTAGAGATCTTCCTTTAAATTAAGAAAAACTCCGGTGTAATTCATGTTCTACAGTTCCTTGTGGGATTCAGCTAAAGCTAAATTATAACGAAGACTACATCCTTCCATTATTCATTTTCCTGTTTTGTCTTGATTCTTTCAATTCCCTTAGAAATATATTTTCAATACATCACATATGTCTGAATCCTTGTTTTAGACTTTGTTTCTTAATTGTAGTGTCATGATAAGCAGTTTTTTTTTCTTTTTTCTTTTTGTGATATTAAATTAAACCAACTTGAGATTTTTAAGAATATCATGTAAGGGAGGAAGATTCTTCGTTCTTCAAAGGGAAGAAGGCAATTCATAGGACAATAAGAAGTGCAGATGTTTAGTAATTAGATATGTGTCCTGCTGTACAAATAAGTCATTCAGATAAAAAAAAAAAAAAGTTACTTCTGTTAGTGGCAGTCTTTCTGGGCCCAATCCACTATCTAAATAATTTTAGTTAAGGAAGAGGCAGTTCTCTGGTAGGTCTTAATTGACTTCAACTCAAAATAATTCACATGCCAAGGTGACACATTTGTGAATGGGATATTTTTCTCCCCTTCAGCCTCCAATGCAGAGATTTCAATAAGCAAAACATTTTATTTTGTTCATAAGCAATTAAAACTACAATAGATTTAAAACAATATACTTATGTAAACTAAACAGTGGATAGCTTAACTAAATATGGTATAGTACCCACTGTATACCTGAACTGTGCTAGTTACTAAGGAAAAAAATGATAACACAAATGGTTCCTACCCTCAAGGATCTTATATTTCCATAGGGTAGTTATACACAGACATGACATACATCCACTTTTTCCTATAAATCTCAGTGACTTAAAGATTACTGTGAAAATTAAAAGCATGAAATAGAAAATAACTAGAGGTCTAACCTTGGGAGCAGTTAGGAAAGACTTCCTTGAACATGTGCCAGTTTGCCTGAAACCTGAAGAATGTGAGTGGTCTGTTAACAGAGGTTATTAGTGGAGAAAATGTCATCACATGCAAAGGCCTTTAGACAGGATATTTTTTACTTTTCCAAGAGAACACTGATGTGTCAGGAGTCTATGGAGTAATTGTGTGAATCAAAAAGAAAGTTGAAAGGATAAGAGACAGTGAGATCATGCAGGATTTATATGTGATGCTAAGAAGTTTGGATTTTGTTCTGAGTGCATTGGGAAATAACTGTACGGTTGTAAATGGTGGGAGAGTGAGGAGTGATATGTTTTGATGAAAGGATAGTGGATTATAAGAGACAAGAAAGGATGCAGGGAAAACCAGTTAGACTGGATGAGGTATCATATTGGATAGGAACCAGGGAGTGGCAGTAGAGAAAAGAGATATTTCTGAGATAGTTTTTATAGATGATTAAATTTAATAATTGCAAGGTGGAGAATAGGGTTTGCAGGTAGATTTTAATATTAGGTAAGGGGATAAAATGGGAGAATCGAGTATATGATGGCAAAAGGTAGTGGGAAAAATTGATTTTAGGAGAAAAAGAAGTTAATTGTGGGCATGTTAAATATGAGACTGTTCAGTTCAGTTCAGTTCAGTACTCAGTCATGTCTGACTCTTTGCGACCCCATGAAATGCAGCACGCCAGGCCTCCCTGTCCATCACCAACTCCTGGAGTTCACTCAAACTCATGTCCATCGAGTCGGTGATGCCATCCAGCCATCTCATCCTCTGTTGTCCCCTTCTCCTCCTGCCCCCAATCCCTCCCAGCATCAGAGTCTTTTCCAATGAGTCAACTCTTCGCATGAGATGGCCAAAGTACTGGAGTTTCAGCTTTAGCATCATTCCTTCCAAAGAACACCCAGGACTGATCTCCTTCAGAATGGACTGGTTGGATCTCCTTGCAGTCCAAGGGGCTCTCAAGAGTCTTCTCCAACACCACAGTTCAAAAGGATCAATTCTTCAGCGCTCAGCTTTCTTCACAGTCCAACTCTCACATCCATACATGAGTACTGGAAAAACCATAGCCTTGTAAGACAATAAAATGGAGATAAGGAATTGTCTGTAACACTCTATATGTGTTGGAGATTTTTATCCAAGAGTCAACAACATAAAGATAGTCTTTAAAATGTAGGAATTGATGTGCTCAGTTGGTGAGAGAGTATAGGGAAGGTGAAGATGGCCTAGTTTACAATTAGAAGGATTTAGGAGGAAGATTGAAAAGGGAGAGTTAGTGAAGAAAGACAGTGGTCACACTGGAGTGTATGAAGAGAAAAATCAAGCATGTTTCTTCTGAGTGATGAAAAAGTCAATTAAAATGATATTTGGTCCATTAGAATTTGAAACTTACAGGATTCAGTCAGATGACCCTAAAATAAAATTGAGGGAGTGAGGAGTGATAGAGAAACTACTTGGTTGTAACAGACTGAAGAATGAATGGGAGATGAGGAAGTAAAGGGGATCTTCCCGTCCCAGGGATCGTACCAGGGTCTCCCGCATTGGAGGGAGATGCTTTACCCTCTGAGCCACCAGGGAAGTCTCTTAAGTAAAAATGACATCAATAGAAAAATTATGGAAAAGAAGAGAAATAATTGATTGGAATGGTCTATAAGATTCATGGAAGCATTTACTTTAAAGGAGATGCTAGAATATTATGAGTGTATGTTATTTTTTACTTCAAAAATTTCTTAGTTTTGAGCATTTTTCTTTTAGATTTTAGTCTCAAATATCTTGAGGAAATAAGATGGATTTAAAAGGCATGTTTACAGAAACCTTACATGTAGCAGATAGTAAAGAGGTAAGAAAAAATGTGGCAGCCATTTTGCTACAAGTTTATAGCTTTAGATCCTGGCTGTTTTGTCGCAGCCAGGGAGCATTTTGAAGTAAGCAGTTAGGCAGTAAGTCCTTGTAATATACTTGGATACTGAGCAAATTAGAGCCTCAGAGTAAATCCTGGTAACCTTTACACTACCAAGTTCAGTTAAACTGCAGAAGACAATGAAGAGACAACATGACTTAGAAAAAGCAGATTCATTTTGATATTTGGCAAATCTAATACAGTTATGTAAAGTTTAAAAATAAAATAAAATTAAAAAAAAAAAAAAAAAAAAAAAAGAAAAAAGCAGGAGAACAACTCAAAACTTACCTATGAGCCTGCTGTTTGAGATATACTATAGGCTCCAGCCAGAAGAACTGTAGTTAAAATGAGAACCAATATGATAATAATAATAATGGTGATGCTATTTATTGCAAGTATGTACATTTGTCAGTACTGAATTCTCGGATGTCCTCTTGGAATTGAAGAATTTAGGCATACTCACCTCTTGTGACCTTAAATGTAATTTTCAGATACTACTCATTTAGGTCTCAAATTTCCAACAGCATGGGGAGATACTAGTTAAAATATACTCATCTAATATTTTGCAATGGGAATTCTGATAAGGACTTTGAATCAATATCCTAAATATGGATCATATTTTATAACATAAAACGGCTTTATTTTGTCTGAGATTTTATATCAAAATATGTTGTTAAAGTAAGAAAAAACTAAAGATAATAGCTCTTGATTAAGGTGTGAAAGCCATTTTCAATTTACCATAGCCTTTGCTCTTAAGGATAGAAAAGCTTGTTATAAACTCTTCACGTTATAAGACTTGAATTCCTTTGAGTGTTTTCTGTTTTATTAATTTGACTCTCTTTCTCTGATCAATCTCAATTGATTTTAACATAGCAATAATGATCCAAGGACTCTTGTTCTCTCTAGAGATGATTCCGAAGTAAAATAATGCAAAACTTTGGCTATGTCAAATCCTTCAAAGATAATTTATTTTATAAACACATCAGAGAAATGATGCAGTTGTTTATGATGGGAGTGGGGAAATTAAACCAACCATTTCTTCTGAGTCTTACCTGTATTTTATGTATGTCCATGGATTCAAAATTTTACATTTCATTGATAAATATATTATACCTATGATGTTTAGAATATAATGCTGACACTTTTGAAAGGAATATCATATCAGGGGACAGGTTTATGTACAAATTTTAATAGACTTTATTCAGAGAAGTTCTTCATTTTCTTTTCTTCCCTCACTAATTTCTTCTTGTTTCTATTTTCACTTGTTTGCAAAAGCTTGAAATGAATTACCATACTGTCTTTAGTTTCTTTTGTTTTCTCTGTGCCAAGAATTCTTAGGCAAAATCACCCAAATGGTTGGTCCCATCACTGCTGGGTTACCTTCCTCATTGGTCCTTTACATTCCTCCAATATTCTATTCATATCTCCTTTAGAGTATTTATCCATATGTTTGTATTACAATTGGCACATGATCATAATCTAACTCCTTGAAATCAGATACCCTCCCTGGCTTTTGCCAATCTGTGTCCTTCTGATTTAATACCTGGGGTTGCAAATGGAACAGAATTTTGAGTATATTGGACATTACTGTTGGAAGCACTGGCTGCTCTTTTGCAATGATGTATGTGTAATTATGTGAGGTGAATTATATCATTTGGGAGAATTTTGCCCTGTGGGTGACCCAGATATAAACCACCTAGGAGAGGATGACCTTTCCTTTGCTGCCTCTTCTCACACCTACACATTGTTTTATCTGACTCTCCATGTTTCAGAACTTTCTGCTGAACTGGGGGCACCAGTATACAGTGTGTTTGCTTCCCCATAGATCCATGCTTATTTCCAGCTATTGCAAAACTCCCCAGCTTTCAAAGCAGGCAAGGTTACTCACCAGGAGGGATTGTAGATTTTTTAATCTCAGACAAGGCTTTGAGTAGAAAAGCATATGCTTGTCTACATCCAGATACAAGCAGTAAGATCAGACGTACTGCCCTGTGTACAATCAGATCAAATTAAAATCCTGACAACCTCCATACTGCTCCTATTCTCTACCGCAGGCAGCATAGGGCTGGTATGATGACTTGGCCTAGCAGTGTAGCTCCCTGCCAGCTTGATCTCAGCGGGTGAGCCCTCAGAGCAGACAGTAGGTAGCAAAAAGGTAGCTGTAATAGCAGAGTGGCAAAGTGAAGCAGCTCCCTGCTGCAGCCACTGACTCACATGAATACCACTTTGATCTTGTACTTCATCCTTTTTTAATTCTATAACATTTTTTTGTAAGGTAAAGTAGTCTGGACTTTTATTCTTTGTTTTTGAAATGTCTAAATATGTGGAATTGACCCAAGAGTCTTTTGAAAATTGTGAGCTGAAGGCAAAATAATTTAGGCCTCAGTCTTATGTTAGGACAAGAGGAAGGTGTAATGTAATAGCATCAGCAGCAGCTTCACACACAGGCCAGCTCTCGGGAGGGACAGCCAGTCAGCTTTGAATACCCAAAACAGGGCTGCCTGCTCCTCCACTATGTTTAGCCATATGTCCCAGAAGGATACCCTAATCCTCTGAACAGAAATAAATAGACACTTGTAAAATGTAAGTGGGTCACTCTATGCACCAGGAACCCTGGAATACCTTTCCAAGAATAGAAGTTTGTTCTGGCTGATACTCTTCAACGAATAGTAAGAAAGTACTAATTGAATTTGTACCAAACTGCAGGGGCTCCCCTTTCAAGGCAGGCTCTTCATCTGAGTCATTTAATTTCCACCCTCACACCTGTATTTTTGACTTTGCTCAGTGTCCATTGCTTTTTCCAATGTCCAGTCAAGATAAGAAATATCTAAAATTGAGCAAGTATAAACACAATATATTTATTATAAGGTTCATGTATAAGGTTTCCAAGTCTTTTTAAATCCTGACACAAAGAACACACCTGTTCAGCAGCAGGGTCAATACGCCTGTATTTGTTAGAGATGAATGACCTCAAGGGCTGCCCTGGGCCCTGCCTAAAGCCTTGATGGCTGGAGGGATCAGTAGAAATCCCTGGTCCTTATACAGCACTCTGTTCCTTAGTGTGGCATTCATGCATTTGCACAAACTATTTCTCCACATAATCTCTTCCTGCTTCTCCAAGGCTTCCTACCCTTCAGCCACATAGAGTCTCTGTATATTCAATATAGTTCTAAGCTTCGTATATTGCAGATATTGTTTTCCATACACAAAATACATGCCCATTCATTCTTCATCTGGCAAAGCCCTACTTTTCTTTTAGTATTCAGACAAATATTCATAACCTATCTTTTGCAGAAATATTTAGGGATTCCTTCTGTTTCTTTAACATTTCACTCATACCACCATCTTACAGTTTCACATTTAATGTAGTTATTTCTTTATTAGTCAACCACTCTGAACAAGAAAATGGGATTTACTTTCAGTTAATTAGCTTCATTCATACATGCCAACTTCTATAAGCCCCATAGGGTCTTCCCAGGTGGCTCAGTAATAAAGAAATTGTGATGCACATTCAACCCCAGGGTTGAAAAGATTCCCTAGAGAAGGACATGGCAACTTACTCCAGTGTTCTTGCCTGGGAAATCCCATGTACAGAGGAGCCTGGCGGGCTACAGTCCATAGAGTCGCAAAAAGAGTTGGAGACAAATGAGTGACCAAACAACAACAATATACCATGAATAGTGCTTTGTGCTTTTACACGCATAATTGAACTTAATAGTCTACATTCTGTAAATTTGGTTGTCTCAAATGTTTCTTTTGAGAAAATAGGTATTTTTTAATCATTGTACAGTTTTTCTAAGGTGAAATATCTAGTGAGTGATAAATAATGGACTTCTTTGGTTGTTTTCAGACTTCACCAGCAATTTCTAACTAGCACAGTTCTTTAAACCTCAACTTAACATTAAGATGCATGTTAAAATGCTTAATAACTAAAAAAAGGAAGGAGAAAAAGAACAGAGAGGAGGAGAGGGAGGAATGAAGGAACGAAAGAAAAATGTATCGATAAATTGAATAAACTATTAAATTCCAAAAAGAAATCTCTGGGCTTGCTGGTGACACAAGGATTTAATAAGCTTTCAACTTTCAGATATTTGTTGTGCAATACCTTACAGTGTAGGGACATGGTGAATATAATAAATACATGGAGTAAACTACAAACATTTTGGTAACCCCAGCTTTTTTTTTTTTTTTAAGTAAATGTATTAAGGTAAATACTAAGAATGTTGTATAACAAAAAAAAATTAGGAAAACTTTAGAGATTCTTAAGAAAATAACTTTTGTCACACAGATAAATTTATCAAAGGATCCTTTATTGAGTAGAATTTTATTCAATGTTGAAGTTTAAATATGTAGTAGTGGCTATATCTTGATATCTAATATTGTATGAATGGCATTTAATGTATACAATAGCTAAATTTGGATGAAAATATTTAAATAAAGTATGCTATTTTAATTTAATGTGATATCTAACATGTTGTCTAAAACATCATGTAGTAAATATAGTTTAAAAAATGTAGGTTCTCTTTCTCAAATGTATCATTTTAAAGCAAATACCCAGAACTGATACTTCACAGTACTGATACCTCATACCCTGTACAGTTCAATCAAGATTGTTTCCATGGCAGATGGCTACATGCAAAGCTAATTACAATATGATTAAGAAGGGTTGGAATGTCACAGAATGATAAATTACCATAAACAGAATGGAGGAAAACCACACAGTCAACATTTTTTGGACAGTCTTTTCACAAGGAATGTGAGGCACTAATCTGCTTTATGTATTTAATTTTTTGCCTTTGACTTCCTTGATTTTCCTTCCTTTCAGTCAAAATAAAGGTTGCAAAATACTCAAAATTTCATTATCATAAATAACACAAATATATAGTTTTAAATTCTAAAATTCCCAGTTCCATTGTCTCCTGATTAAAAAGGAAAACATAATTTTAACAACTTTATGAATAGAGAACAAAAGAAAACAATAGTCCCAATATACAAAGATAATATGCTTTATTCATGTGTTTTTTGAAGTGTTTAAATGATAAAATGGCCATGTTTGTTAGCAGTATTTGATCACTTCCTTTGTTGAAACAATATGGTTATATATGTAGATATATGGATACTTACAGTCCTGAAAGTTCATTGACAATCTATTTTGATTGACTTCATTTTCACAATAATATAAGAAGCGAAGCTACTATCTGAGAGTGATGGGAAGCAGAGATGTTAGGGATTTAGAAATGTAGACTGTGCAAAATTGACATCTGGGAGTCTGGAAATGATGTACTAGATAAGCATATTGCAGTTTCTGGGAACCATTGACATTTTTAAGAAGCAGAAAATTCCAGCAGTATTCCTAATTTACAAAGCTGATTCAGTTCAGTTCAGTTATATCTGACTCTTTGCAACCCCATGGACTGCAGCATGGCAGCACAGCAGGCTTCCTTGTTCATCACCAACTCCCAGAACTTACTCAAATTCATGTCCGTCTAGTTAGTGACACCATCCAACCACCTCATCATCTGTCGTTCCCTTCTCCTCCTACCTTCAGTCTTGCCCAGCATCAGGGTCTTTTTCATGGAGTTAGTTCTTCGCATCAGGTAGCCAAAGTATTGGAGGCTGAGCTTCAGCAGCAGTCCTTCCAATGAATATTCAGGACTGATTTCCATTAGGATTGACTGGTTTGACCTCCTTGCCGTCCAAGAGAATCTCAAGATTCTTCTCCAACCACACATTTCAAAACCATCAATTCTTCGGTGCTCAGATTTCTTTATAATCCAACTCTCATATCCACACATGACTACTGGAAAACCATAGCTTTAACTAGATGGACCTTTGTCAGCAGGTAATGTTGCTGCTATTTAATATACTATCTAGGTTGGTCATAGCTTTTCTTCCAAGGAGCAAGCGTCTTTTAATTTCATGGGTGCACTCACCATCTGCAGCAATATTGGAGCCCATGAAAATAAACTCTGTCACTGTTTCCATTGTTTCCCCATCTATTTGCCATGAAATAATTTGACTAGATGCCATGATCTTAGGTTTTTGAATGCTGAGCTTTAAGCCAAATTTTTCATTATCCTGTTTTGCTTTCATCAAGAAGATCTTTAGCTCCTCTTCACTTTTTGCCATAAGGGTGGTGTCATCTGTGTATTTTAGGTTATTGATATTACTGCTGACAATCTTGTTTCCCCTTGTGCTTCCTCCAGCCTGGCATTTCACATGATGTACTCTGCATATAAGTTAAATAAGTCTGGTGACAAGATACAGTCTTGACATACTCCTTTCCTAATTTGGAATCAGTCTGTTGTTCCATGTCCAGTTCCGACTGTTACTGCTTGACCTGCATACAATTTATCAGGAGGCAGGTAAAATGGTCTGGTATTCCCATCTCTTGAAGAATTTTCCAGTTTCTGGTGATCCATACAAAGGCTTTAGCATAGTTAAAAAACAGAAGAGGATGTTTTTCTGGAACTCGCTTGCTTTTTTGTTGATCCGACAGATGTTGTCAATTTGATATCTCCTTCTTCTGCATTTTCTAAACCCATGTTGAACATTTGCAAGTTCACAGTTCACATACTGTTGAAACCTGGCTTGGAAAATTGGGAGCTTTACTTTGTTAGTGTGTGAGATGAGTGCAATTGTGCAGTAGTTTGAGCATTCTTTGGCATTGTCTTTCTTTGGGATTGGAATGTAAACTGACCTTTTCCAGTTCTGTGGCCACTGCTGTGTTTTCCAAATATGCTGGCATATTGAGTGCAGCACTTTTACAGCATCATCTGTTAGGATTTGAAGTAGCTCAGCTGGAATTCCATCACCTCCACTAGCTTTGTTCATAGGGATGCTTCCTAAGGCCCACTTGACCTCACATTGCAGGATGTCTGGCTCTGGGTAAGTGATCACACCATTGTGATTATCTGGGTCATGCAGATCTTTTTTGTATAGTTCTTCTGTGTATTCTTGCCACCTCTTCTTAATATCTTCTGCTTCTGCTAGGTCCATACCATATCTGTCCTTTATTGAGCCCATCTATGTATGAAATGTTCCCTTGGTATCTCTAATTTTCTCGAAGAGATCTCTAGTCTTTCCCATTCTGTTGTTTTCCTCTATTTCTTTTCATTGATCACTGAGGAAGGCGTTCTTATCTCTCCTTGCTTGTTTGGAAGTCTTCATTCAGATGGCTATATCTTTCCTTTTCTCCTTTGCTTTTTGCTTCTCTTCTTTTCACAGCTATTTGTAAGGCCTCCTTAGACAACCATTTTGCCTTTTTGCATTTTTCACCCCCTTGGGGATGGTCTTTATCACTGTCTCCTGTACAGTGTCATGGACCTCCATCTATAGTTCTTCAGGCACCCTGTCTATCAATTCTAATCCCTTGAATCTATTTTTCACTTCCACTGTATATTCATAGTGGATTTGATTATGTCATAACTGAGTGGTCTAGTTATTTTCCCTACTTTCTTCAATTTAAGTCAGAATTTTGCACTAAGGTGTTCATGATGTGAGCCCCAGTCAGCTACCTGTTTTGTTTTTGCTGACTGTATAGAGCTTCTCCATCTTTGTCTGCAAAGAATATAATCAATCTGATTTCAGTATTGACCATCTGGTGATGTCCATATATAGAGGGGTCTCTTGTGTTGTTGAAAGATGGTGTTTGCTATGACCAGTGCATTCTCTTGGGAAAACTCTGTTAGCCTTTGCCCTGCTTCATTTTGTACATCAAGGCCAAACTTGCCTGTTACTCCAAGTATCACAAAGCTGATTGTAGCCTTAATTATAACCTTAATAAAAGGGCTTCCAGAATCTGTCTGCCAATGCATGAGCCTTGGGTTTGACTTCTGCATCAAGAAGATATTCTGGAGGCGTAAACGGCAACCTACTCTGGTGTTCTTGCCTAGAAAATCGCTTGGACAGAGGATATTGGCCAGCTATAGCACATAGGGTTGCAAAGAGTCTGACACAACTGAGTACGCATGCACCAAATCTACACAAGGGTAATATAAAAAAGACAAATCAGGCCATTTTCATATTTGAACAAAAGCATCAATGTCTTAAAGAAAATACCAGTCTGAGTGTAATATTGTGGGAAAAGTAATATAGCATGACCTAGTTGGTTTTATTCAGGTAGTCAAAGATGCATTAACATAAGATCTTTAAACATAATTTATATCATTAGCAGGTTAAAGGAGAAGTAGGATCATTTCAATAGATGCAGGAAAATCCTTTGATAAGATTTAACAGTTATTCATGATAAAGACTGTTGACCTAGAAGGAATAGAATGAGATTTTCTTAACATAATAAAGGATTTTTAAATAAATATATATATATATTATTATGAAACTCTAGATGAAGTGAGGAGCTTGACAAGATACCCACTGTCATTGTTTTCTTTTTTCAGAATTTTGCTAGATGTCCTCCTTCTAAGGATAGAAAACATTTAAGAATGGAAAGGAAAACAGAAGATGGCTATTATACAGAGAGAGTTTTATCTGTACAGATAATCCAAGATAAGAGAGCAATAATCTATACAAATCAGTAACAGAGCTCAACAGTTCAGTTCCGAACATAGTTCACAAAAGCTAGTAGTTTCTATCTACTAACAAGAAGCAATGAGAAATTATAATTTAAATGTCCATTTGTAAAAATATCAAAATTATAGGGATCCTAGGAAAAAATTTGAAAAGCCCTGTAAAATCTTTAGAAAATAATTATAAAATGTTATTACAGGTTAAAAAATGAAACCTATACCTGTGGCGGATTCATTTTGATATTTGGCAAAACTAATACAATTATGTAAAGTTTAAAAATAAAATAAAATTAAAAAAAATGAAACCTAAGTAGATATTCATTGATGAGTACCTACAGTACATAAATTATATAAATGTATATCATGAATGTTGACAAATTAATATACAATTTGTCTGAATGAATTGTTCAGTTCGAAGTATTTATTTAAAGTTTGACTTGCTCAATCCTTGTTAGAAATCCATATATTCCATACCATTGTAGATACTAAACATATTCTTTTAAGTGTTCTGACATATTTGATCTTATTAACATTCTCAATTTGAATTTGTGTATGATATGATGGAATATGGAATGAAGCAGGGCAAAGACTAATAGAGTTTTGCCAAGAAAATGCACTGGTCATAACAAACACCCTCTTCCAACAACACAAGAGAAGACTCTATACATGGACATCATCAGATGGTCAACACCGAAATCAGGTTGATTATTCTTTGCAGCCAAAGATGGAGAAGCTCTATACAGTCAGCAAAAACAGGACCAGGAGCTGACTGTAGCTCAGACCATGAACTCCTTATTGCCAAATTCAGACTTAAATTGAAGAAAGTAGGGAAAACCACTAGACCATTCAGGTATGACCTAACTCAAATCCTTTATGATTATACAGTGAAAGTGAGAAATAGATTTAAGGACCTAGATCTGATAGATAGAGTGCCTGATGAACTATGGAATGAGGTTCGTGACATTGTACAGGAGACAGGGATCAAGACCATCCCCATGGAAAAGAAATGCAAAAAAGCAAAATGGCTGTCTGGGGAGGCCTTACAAATAGCTGTGAAAAGAAGAGAAGTGAAAAGCAAAGGAGAGGAAAGATATAAACATCTGAATGCAGAGTTCCAAAGAATAGCAAGAAGAGATAAGAAAGCCTTCTTCAGCGATCAATGCAAAGAAATAGAGGAAAACAACAGAATGGGAAAGACTAGAGATCTCTTCAAGAAAATCAGAGATACAAAGGAACATTTCATGGAAAGATGGGCTCGATAAAGGACAGAAATGGTATGGACCTAACAGAAGCAGAAGATATTAAGAAGAGATGGCAAGAATACACAGAAGAACTGTACAAAAAAGATCTTCACGACCCAGATAATCACAATGGTGTGATCACTGACCTAGAGCCAGACATCCTGGAATGTGAAGTCAAGTGGGCATTAGAAAGCATCACTATGAACAAAGCTAGTGGAGGTGATGGAATTCCAGTTGAGCTCTTTCAAATCCTGAAAGATGATGCTGTGAAAGTGCTGCACTCAATATGCCAGCAAATTTGGAAAACTCAGCAGTGGCCACAGGACTGGAAAAGGTGTTTTCATTCCAATCCCAAAGAAAGGCAATGCCAAAGAATGCTCAAACTACCACACAATTGCACTCATCTCACACGCTAGTAAAGTAATGCTCAAAATTCTCCAAGCCAGGCTTCAGCAATATGTGAACCATGAACTTCCTGATGTTCAAGCTGGTTTTAGAAAAGGAAGAGGAACCAGAAATCAAATTGCCAACATCCACTAGATCATTGAAAAAGCAAGAGAGTTCCAGAAAAACATCTATTTCTGCTGTATTGACTATGCCAAAGCCTTTGACTGTGTGGATCACAACAAACTGTGGAAAATTCTGAAAGAGATGGGAATACCAGACCACCTGATATGCCTCGAGAAATTTGTATGCAGGTCAGGAAGCAACAGTTAGAACTGGACATGAAACAACAGACTGGTTCCAAAAAGGGAGTACATCAAGGCTGTATATTATCACCCTGTTTATTTAACTTATATGCAGAGTACATCATGAGAAGCGCTGGACTGGAAGAAACACAAGCTGGAATCAAGATTGCGGGGAGAAATATCAATAACCTCAGGTATGCAGATGACACCACCCTTATGGCAGAAAGTGAAGAGGAGCTCAAAAGCCTCTTGGTGAAAGTGAAAATGGAGAGTGAAAAAGTTGGCTTAAAGCTCAACATTCAGAAAAGGAAGATCATGGCATCTGGTCCCATCACTTCATGGGAAATGGATGGGGAAACAGTGGAAACAGTGTCAGACTTTATTTTTGGGGGCTCCAAAATCACTGCAGATGGTGACTGCAGCCATGAAATTAAAAGACACTAATTCCTTGGAAGGAAAGTTATGACCAACCTAGAGAGCATATTCAAAAGCAGAGACATTACTTTGCCAACAAATGTTCATTTAGTCAAGGCTATGGTTTTTCCTGTGGTCATGTATGAATGTGAGAGTTGGACTGTGAACAAGGCTGAATGCCGAGGAATTGATGCTTTTGGACTATGGTGTTGGAGAAGACTCTTGAGAGTCCCTTGGACTGCAAGGAGATCCAACCAGTCCATTTGAAGGAGATCAGCCCTGGGATTTCTTTGGAAGGAATGATGCTAAAGCTGAAACTCCAGTACTTTGGCCACGTCATGCGAAGAGTTGACTCATTGGAAAAGACTCTGATGCTGGGAGGGATTGGGGGCAGGAGGAGAAGGGGACGACAGAGGATGAGATGGCTGGATGGCATCACTGACTCGATGGGCGTGAGTCTGAGTGAACTCCGGGAGTTGGTGATGGACAGGGAGGCCTGGCGTGCTGCAATTCATGGGGTCGCAAAGAGTCAGACACAACTGAGTGACTGATCTGATCTTATTATATGATGATAGGAAATCATGAATTTCTTAAACCAGATCCATCAAGACAAATTATAAAGAAATATATTGACCAGACTGATTCAACCAATATATGAAGTGCTCTAAATATGTAAATAAGCATTAAAAAAAGGAAAATACTATCCATATTCTGATTGAAGGAGTTTGTAACTCATATTACATGAGATGTTCAACTTCATATTTTAGAGGTAGGTTAACGTTTTGCAGATTATTAAAAATATTTAAATCTGCAGTGCAATCTTTTTGAATCTAACTAATATTTGTAAAATGATATGATGGATTATTAAATAACTGGCTTGCATAACTTCAGCTGAAAAGAAATAGTCAATGATCACTGGGAATATAAGTTCACCAAAAACAAGACTTAACGAGGTAACTTAAATTTCCTTCTTTAAGAGTTGCTGGAGAAATGCTATAGTTGATGTCAATTTGAGCAAGACATTTTGCAAGAATCTTATAGACAAATGAAGAAATAATCAAGCTCTGGGACTGTTGAAAATGGATCAATTTCTACTTTCAAAATTCTTTAATGGTTATTATACAACTCTACTCATAGAAATACCATGTTTTTGCTTAATCAATATAGTTGATAAAGAGATAAAGTGTGCTTTTTTTTAAATATTAAAAGGAACACAAATGTGGAAAATACACATAAGATGAGGATTTATTCTGATACTTTAGGTAAAGAGTATATAAATTAATAAGAAACCTAAACAGATTTAGTTGTGGTATGGCTAAATCTTTTGTAAAGAAAAAATTGTTTTTGGCTAGAAGAATAAAACACTTATAATGTAATAATTGAGTAGTGACTTGATGAAAAGATAGGGTTTCTTAAGTAGGAACTGGAGTGAGAGTTGTTGAAGATGGAGGAAACTGTATGTTGAGCAAAGACATAGAGGTGAAAAATTGTGAGACATATTCACAAATGAATAAAACATCCAGGGGTCAAATTGAAAAAGAATATTTAATACCACATTATGTTTATTTGTTAACCATTGATATTAAAGTTGATTGAATATTAAGATTATTCTTTCAGTAGAATTTGTGATGAAACTGTATTAGTGGGAGACTTCATGAGAAAGGCAGTAATTCCAGTAAAATGTTACGTGATTCTGAGCTATGACATCAGTAATGGATAAGATTGATGGGAGAAAAACTGCAGGGGTCAAATCAGTGGAACTCTGATATATATACACTGTACACAGGGCATGCATTCATTTGATAAATATGTATTAATTAGCATGTACTGAAAAAAACAGTGAGCAAAATCAGGCAAAACTCTCTACTCTCAAAAGAGCTTGTTTCTAGTGATTGTAGTAAGTTAGGCAATAAATGTTACAGAGAGACACAAAGCAGTGAAGAGGGAATCGGAAGTATGGTGGGGGCAGAAGACTCTGCATTTTTATATAAATTGGTCAGAAAATGTGTGAGGGCGATATTTGAGTGAGTACATGAAAGAGGTGAGGTAAGTAGCACTGGGGAATATGGGGAACATTTTTTCCTCATGGAAGGAATGGTAAGAACAAATGCCCTAAGGCAGTAGATTGGAAGAGCATCAGAGCCAGTGGGACTGGGAAGATTGAATGGTGAGATACAAGGTCAGGGAGGTACAGGAGATCTACCTCCTGTCTAAGGCTGATATAAGGGCTTTGGTCTTTACTCAGAGGGAGACAGAACCATTGGACAGCTTTCACCAGAGAAGTGTCCTGATCTGACTTGTATATTAGCAAGATCGCTGTGGCTGCTGTGTCGAAAATAGATTGAAGGTAACAGATTGGAAGCAGGGAGACCAGTTAGGAGGTTACTAGAATAAGTACCTGGGAGCAGTGAATCATTATCCTAGCAATTTAAGTTGGACAAAGTATGGCTGTTAATGGGTACATCCAACAGAGCAATTAGGAAGGATACCAGATTTGTGGTAAAATTAATAATGCTCGTGTTATGTCAGGCCAAATTTTCAGTGCAGGCAATGCTTTCAAGTAGATTTATTAATCTATATTTATAGGTCATCTGTGCACAGAACTTATTAACCAGTACAGAACTTATTTGGAAAATCTGCCTAGTGGGGAAAAAAAAATCATTGAAATTTCAAAGGAATTAAAAGCAGATCATTGTGGGTAAATAAGGATAATTATCTTTGTCATTTGAAAACTGTCACAAGACAAATAAGATATTTTCTTGTGCTAATTGACAAGTGATCTAAGACACTGGACTAGGTCAGGTTTGAGTCTGGAATCACTGAGAGGTTTAGATAAAATATTCCAAGTAAGTGTTAAATCCATAGGCAACCAGGAAGAAAGAGACTCGGAAACAAAAGCAATATCTTGTCCTAAAGACACTGATTCGCCAGAAGCTTTGATGCAAATGGTGAGCGGCAGACATGCCAAAAGTAATTCACCTATCAATGAGTAAGTAGATTGAGTAACTTTTTATTTGCTCTTGGCCTATATGTGACTCTGGCTAGGTTGTGTGTCAGAAAGTTAAAAGGCACAGCTAGTAGCAAGCCTTGGTGTGAGTGTGAAAGCCCAAATATATGGATGGTTTAAAAATTTCAGTTGATTTGCATTTCTCTGATAATGAGTGATGTTGAGCATCTTTTCATATGTTTGTTAACCATCTCTATGTCTTCTTTGGAGAAATGTCTATTTAGTTCTTTGGGCTATTTTTTGATTGGGTCATTTATTTTTCTGGAATTGAGCTGTAGGAGTTGCTTGTATATTTTTGAGATTAGTTGTTTGTCAGTTGCTTTATTTGCTATTATTTTCTCCCATTCTGAAGGCTGTCTTTTCACCTTGAAGTACCATTTCACGCCAGTCAGAATGGCTGTGATCAAAAAGACTACAAGCAATAAATGCTGGAGAGGGTGTGGAGAAAAGGGAACCCTCTTACACTGTTGGTGGGAATGCAAACTCGTACAGCCACTATGGAGAACAGTGTGGAGATTCCTTAAAAAACTGGAAATAGAACTGCCTTATGATCCAGCAATCCCACTGCTGGGCATACACACTGAGGAAACCAGAAGGGAAAGAGACACGTGTACCCCAATGTTCATCGCAGCACTGTTTATAATAGCCAGGACATGGAAGCAACCTAGATGTCCATCAGCAGATGAATGGATAAGAAAGCAGTGGTACATATACACAATGGAGTATTACTCAGCCATTAAAAAGAATACATTTGAATCAGTTCTAATGAGGTGGATGAAACTGGAGCCTATTATACAGAGTGAAGTAAGCCAGAAAGAAAAACACCAATACAATATACTAATGCATATATATGGAATTTAGAAAGATGGTAACAATAACCCTGTATGTGAGATAGCAAAAGAGACACTGATGTATAGAACAGTCTTTTGGACTCTGTGGGAGAGGGAGATGGTGGGATGATTTGGGAGAATGACATTGAAACATGTATAATATCATATATGAAATGAGTCGCCAGTCCAGGTTCAATGCACAATACTGGATGCTTGGGGCTGGTTCACTGGGATGACCCAGAGGGATGGTATGGGGAGGGAGGAGGGAGGAGGGTTCAGGATGGGGAACACATGTATACCTGTGGAGGATTCATGTTGATATATGGCAAAACCAGTACAGTATTATAAAGTTAAAAGAAATAAAAATAAAAAATAAATAAAATAAAATATACCCCCAAAAATTAAATAAATAAAAATTTCAGTTGCATACAAGAAAGTTTATGTTTCCCTCAAAGTGAGTGTGTTGCTTTGAGAAGCATTAAAAATTACTGTTAAGCTAAAATGTAGGGCCTTATGTCAGAAATGTTTTTCAAGTGAGAATTCAGAAAGAGGTTAAGAAATTATGTTAATAATCACTATGGGCTGTATGCTTAGTCTCTCGGTCATGTCTGACTCTTTGTGACCCCATGGACTGTAGCCCGCGAGGCTCCTCTGTCCATGGGGATTCTCCAGGCAAGATTACTGGAGTGGGTTGCCACCCTCCTCTGGGGGATCTTCCCAACCAAGGGATCAAACCCATGTCTCCCATATAGATTGAACCTAGGTCTCCTGCACTGTGAGTGAATTCTTTAACATCTGAGCCACCAGGGAAGCCTAAGAATACTGGAATGGGTAGCCTATCCCTTCTCCAGGGGAAATTCCTGACCCAGGAATTGAACTGGGGTCTTATGAATTGCAGGCGGAATCTTTACCAGCTGAGCTACCAGGGAAGCCCTTAGTGTCCAATTCTGAAACTATATGACTATGAGACCAATATTTATTATTATTATTTTGAGCACCAATACAGACTATGATACCTGCTGCTTTTTATGTTTCTTTGTGTATTTTTAACTTTTCACAGCCTTAGGAGAAACAAAAAGATGCCTATTTATTTGTTGGGTCCTCCCCATGCAGAGAAATTTACCATGAAGACATCTGCATTCTATATTTCAGCCTGACTTTTTAGGAATAAAGTAGACTTAAAAATGTGATCCTCAGCATAACCTTGGAACTTACTCAATAAATTTATGTACTAATATAGAACTTGAATTTACTTAGCTGTGGTGTGAAGAATCCTTTGAATGAGACTTCTATTGATTGAAAATATAGATCTTGTCAGAAAGAATAAGTTTATCTTGGAAACATATCCTGTGATACTATTTCAGATAAGCTTGTCAGGACCCTTCAAGAACTGTGAAATTGAAAACGGCAATACCCTACTGGAAGAAACCTGTGAAACTATTAATAAGCTATATATTACTCATTTGTTTATCACTAAAGAGCATGAATAATTTTATTTCTGCTGACAGTATATCTTAAAAATAGCCACTGGGACCTGTGGAATTTGAAATGTAACTAGAGAGCTACCTTTTTTTTCCTCTAATAAATTGAACATAGATATACTCATTAAATCTTTAAAGAACTATGGTGTGTATGTTGATGTATGGCCCAAGATTTCTGGTGCTAAAGTCCTGGTCTTTGCCCTCAGCAACTGCTGTTTTGTGGAAGAGATAAAAATGTACATAACAATTGTTATCAAGGCACTGCACGCTTTGTGTCATCTGAGTAATACAGAAGTTATAGGAAGTCTGATATGCTTGTCACCTGCATCAGAATAACCTAGAATATTTTTTTGAAAATAAGTATCCCTTGGCCCTATCCAGCCTAAAGCCATAACACCAAAAAGTCTGCAGTGATGCTTAGGAATTAATATTCTTAAAGCTTACTAAGTATTAGATGTGGCACCCCAAAGTTACTGGGAGGAAGATCACTCCCAGTAATTCTTAATCCAGTAAAGTTCACTAAAACAGTTAAAGGTTCTCAAACCTGACTTCCCAATGGAGTTAGTTGGAAAGTTTTACTGGTACTTGGGCCTCACCCCCCAGATACTCTGATATTATTCGAGATTGTTGTCTGGCTATGGACTTATATATAATCAAATATAGCAGATGATCTATTCCAAAAGTAATAGTTCGGTTATAAGGCCATTCATGATTTCATGTATCTTATATTCTATCCATTAGTCACAGTGAACAACCTGCAAATTCCAAAATAATGATGATAGGAAGTAGTTTCTTGACCAGAGTAGGCACCTAATAAATGATTACTAAAGTGACTTAACTGGAACTGATTGGTCAGTGAAGCAATATTGAAATCCATGGAGACCATGGAGAGTAAGCAGCCAAGAACCCTGAAAAACTGTGCAAAAGTAGGCACTTTCCAAGTAGCCTAGATTCAGGGTACTAGCAGCAGTCATCCTTATTAAGGTTGACTGAGCTACTACTTCCTAAGAAACTTGCATTTGCAAGACACTCAGTTCTTTTCACCTGTTATTTAGACCCCTTACGTTAATCTGGCAATGTAGGTTGGCAATGTAAAGTGCCTTCCACTTTAGATTTATCATCGTGGAGAATTATATGAGTCTCTCCACAGGCAGATTTGCTATGTAGCTACCAAAGTTTAAGTTTTGGGGTCCCTCATTTTCACAGGCCTCTGCCCAGGCCCTGGTGACTTTATCTTAAAGGAAACCTCGAATTATGTAATTTGCAGGAGTGAAAAAACCTTGATCTGCCTTTATGTTTCACCTAACCTAGATAGTTGGGGCTGGAACTTCAAATTCAGTGTTATTTCTGCTAAACCTTGCTGCCTACTCTGTGTCAGTCATGGCTAGGTGGTAACCAGTTCCTAGGTGGCTCACCTGACAGATGATATGACATAATTCTAAGTAACTAATAGATGGGGGGAGGAGGACAAAAAAAAAACAACCAAACATATTGACAGTGAAAGCAGCAGTTTCTGATATAATGATTTGGTAACAGAATACAGATGAAGAAAACTGCTAATACCTGAATCCTTAAAAAGAGACTGCATCAGCATCTGCAATTTCAATATTCCTTTAGAATGATTTGTAACTTGGATGACTAAAACCGGGTTTCCAGATGCCCTCTTTTATTCACAGATGCACAGTTTTAATGAAGCTACTGAAAATAAATATTGTATATAGAAAATAATGCTTAGCTTAAAAAACAGCATTTTTATTGAAGCTTCATTTATTTTCTCTTTAAAACAAATCAGTGTATCAATATATAATGCTATAATATAAAACAAAATAGTAAACTGGTCTAAATAACTGTTTAAATAAGGAGTGAAATAAATGTTCATTTTATAATTAGGTATGTCATGTATGAAAATGAGAGTGAAAATTTGAATATTATTTTGAAAAACATCTTGAGTCTAACAATTATGGACAATGTGAAAGGGATATTTCTTCTAATTAGTACTTCAGAAAGATATGTTATTGGAACTTTCCTGGTGGTCCAGTGATTAAAACTCTATGCTTCTAGTGCAGGGGGCAAGGGTCCACTGGTCAGGGAACTAAGATCTTGCATGCTCTGTGGCATGGCAAAGAAAAATAAAATTTAAAAATGGTGTATTATTCTCAGAAAAATGAAATAATTTTCTTATTTTAACTTGATACTTATAATTTTATTTCACCTATATTATATGATATATTTTCTTTGTCATTTATTCAAGAAGGATATGTCAGTCTACATAAGACTCTATTTACATATGCATGTATGTGTTTGTCCATGCGAGTCTGTATTTAAAATTTCCGGCTTTCACTGTAAGTGAATCGTTGTTGTGGGTATGCTTTTTTTTTTTCTTTTTCAGTAAATCTTTTCAAGGATAATGAGATTTTTACCTCCTCTCATTGCCCTCTCTACCATTTTTCATTTTTGTTATTATTATGTTTTTATTTCCTTCTTTGGGAAATAATGAGCATGATTCTGATCAGCTGTGTTTTTTAAAAAAACTGAATTTATATTACATATCCTTATATTATTCTAAATAGTTGAATGGGAACTGGATTGACACATTTAATTTACTTATCTCCTATGAAATGTTGCAGACTAACTCTCAAAAAGCCCCGTATCAGAGATGCACTCTAGAGCAATCTTCATTAGAATGACTTGACTACTTATTAAAAAGGCAAGTTCCTGTGTCTTAGCCAAATCCTACTGACCCTGAACCTCTGAGGATGTAGACTAGGGATATGCATTTTTTTTTCTTTCTTTTTTTTTTAATTTTATTTTATTTTTAAACTTTACAATATTGTGTTAGTTTTGCCAAATATTGAAATGAATCTGCCACAGGTGCATTTTTAACAAACTTCCCAAGTGATTCTTACTCACATTAAAATTTGAGAACATGGGCTTATATATAGCCTACCTTATTTAAGTTCTAGGAGTGTTGCAAATGTATTACGATGAAGTTGCTAAGAATAAAATGATATTCTTCATCCATAGAGGGAACTTGGGAAATCTTAGCTTAAAAAAACCTTTACTAATTAAGATTCATGAGTAGAAATGGTTTGTTTATAGAGAGACTTTTGCCTGGGTCATTAATTTTTAGAAAGGTTTATAATCTTTCAGGAATTAGATTCATCTGGAAATATACAAGGGTTTGCCAGCTGACACTAAAATGAACAGCTCAGTTCTTGAGTGTGGTAAGAGACATTAAGAAAACAGAATGAGTTGTTAGATAAAATGCAATATTGGAGAAAAATTGTCCTCCAGGCATCTATTTCCTTATAAAATACTTGAAAATAATTTTTTCTAATAATAAATCATACATGAACTTTTTCAAAACAATAATTATGTTAAATAGCATTATGAACTTTTTCCTTTAGCATTTCTTTGATTTCTATATTTTTAAATAAAAATAATATATTTCCTAAGGGATTACAATAATGAAATGTATAGTACTTAAAAGTACAGTGAGGGTTAAGAATGGAGCAGTCCTAGAAAAATCAATTTTGTATTTAACTTAGGAAAGTTTTGATATGACATAATTAAATATGGTATTTTAATTTGCAAATTTATTTAATTTTCTGTGCAATTTAAAATGTTATGTACTTTTAAATGTAATGTAATGTTATGTACTTTTAAATTTTAAAATGTAATTTTCCTAGTATTGTTAACTCTTTGTTACACAAAATACATTTAATACAACTGTAACCTTCCAATACCTCAATTATTTAGGGAAAATTGAGATTAATACTTCATACAAATATTTGGAGATATTATTCATTTCACAATGAATCACATAGTCACTGAAATAAACTATTCAGCCTCCCAGAACTACTTAAATCCATTTAGCTGTTGTGTAATCAAATTAGCACCTGTCATTCCAATTTATGTATTAGTAGTGCTCTTTCATTCTCTTTTAAAGTGCTTTAGATAACAAAGTATATGCTGACCCTAGATTTGTCATTCTTATATGCTGATAGGTAAAATCTCCTTCTTCCATTTAAACATTCTCACAAATGCTTTCTTTCATCACTATCCCATGATACCTCATAGAAGCACTATCACAAGAGGTAAGACAACTAGGTCTTCTAGTTTGACCTCTCTCAATTTGGAGATGCTTGTGCTCCTAAGTCTCAATACTTCTTGTTGGTTTCTGGCCTCTCGTATTGCACAGCACCTTCTCAGAAATGGGAAAATATCTAGATAGATTTTTACAGATAGATTTATAGATTTTACTGCTGTTTAAGAAAGAGGAATCACTTGAACATGGCCTCAGCCTTCACACAGTTGTTGCAGATGAATATAAAAAGAATGGAAGTATTTTAGCAAAGTTGTTGAAAACTTTGCCTGCGGTGTTATTAATAACTGTGGAGTCAGCCTATGCAATCTGATTTCTCCGTTTACTTGGTGTGTAATCTTAGCCAACTCAACCAAATTCTGTGGGCTCCAGTTTCTCTGTAAAATAGGAACATTAAAAGTCCTTCTTATAAATGATCCAGCCATCAGTGTGCCCTGGGACATTCTCAGCCTCCACCCACGTTAGCTACAGTTGTCTTTCCAGGTGGATCCAGCATTGAGCTTCTCAAGACTACCCACCAAGATTATGCCCCACTCTAGCTCCATCTGGCCTGCCAAAGCCTCCTGACACACACAGTCTTCAAAGGGGATGCTGCTACACAAGACCATGCCTGTAAGGCTAAGAGAGGGACTTGTTTTTCCTAATTCATAGAAACAAGCACAGAAAGTCAAAACAAAATGAGTAGACAGAGGAATGAAGTGAAGTGAAGTGAAGTGAAGTTGCTCAGTCGTGTCCAACTCTTTGCAACCCCGTGGACTGTAGCCTACCAGTCTCCTCCATCCACAGATTCTCCAGGCAAGAATACTGGAGTGGGTTGCCATTTCCTTCTCCAGGGGATCTTCCTGACCTAGGAATTGAACCCAGGTCTCCTGCATTGCAGACAGACGCTTTACCCTCTGAGCCACCAGGGGAGCATATATGGAGGAATATGTTCCCCCAAAGAATATATAAAACCCCAGATAAAAACTGGATGAAACTGAAATAAGTATTTCACTTGATAGAGAGTCCCACAAAGTGGTTATTAAATTCCTCCTCAATGAGCTTCCCTGGTGGTCTGGGGTTAAGAATTTGTCTGACAACACAGAGGACACAGGTTCAATCCTTAGCCCTGGAAGATCCCACATGCTGTGAGGCATCTAAGCCCACAAGCCACAGCTATTGAAGCCTACATGTCCTAGAGCCCCTGTTCTGCAACAAAAGAAGCCACTGCAATGAGAAGTATACACACCACTGCTAGAGAGTAGCCTCCAAATGCCACAAATAGAGAAAGCCCTCACAGAGCAGTGAAGACCCAGTACAGCCAAAACTAAATAAATATATTTAAATGTAAAAAATACTTTTAAGATGCTCCTTGAACTCAGGAGAAGAATGGAGGAACATAGTGAGAAATTAATGAAAGAGATAAAAAATACAAGAAAACCCAATGAGAGCTGAAGAATGCAGTACAGGAAATAAAATATACAGAGGGAGTCAACAGCAGATTGGATGCTACAGAAGAATGAGTCAGCAATCAGGAAGACAATACTGGAAATCACCCACCAGGTGAAAGAAAACTGAATATTTTAAAGAGGAAGATACTTTTAAGGAATCTTTGGGGTAATATCAAGTGTCCTGATGTTTGCATTATAGGGGTCCCAGAGGAGAAAAGAGCGAGAAAGGGGCAGAAAATGCATTTAAAGAAATAATGACTGAAAATTCCTTTAGCCTGGGGAAGGAAACAGATATTCAGATCCAGGAAACACAGGGAGTCTCAAGGTGGAACTAAAGAAATTCACAAGAATACATATAATTAAAAGGCAAAAGTTAAAGAGAGAATTTTAAAGGCAGCAAGAGAAAAGCACTGGTCTTATATAAGGAAACCTTCATAAGGTTATTTGTTGATTTTTCAGCAGAAACTTTGCAGAAAAGAAGAGAGCAGAATGACATATTTAAAGCGATGAAAGGGAAAAACTTATAAACAAGAATACGTTACTCAACAAGGTTATCATTCAGAATTGAAGGACAGATAAAAAGTGTCCCAGATAAGTGAAAACTAAAGGAGTTCATTGTCGCTGAAACTGGTCTTGCAAAAAATACTAAAGGATCTCGTTTAAGAGAAGAAAACAAAAGCCCATTGCTAATAATAAGAAAATACACAAGAGAAAAAATCTCATTGTTAAAGGCAAATGTATACAGTAAAGGCAGTAAATCAGTCAGTTTAAACTCTTGTATGAAGGGTAGTAGACAAAAGTAGTAAAATTAACTATATTTACAATGAGAAGTTACATATTTAAAAATATGTAAAAATATCTCAAAAACAGAAAACAAAAGGTGGGAGTAAAAAGGTGCTTTTAGGCTGTATTCAAATGTCAGTGACTGTCAGCTTAAACATCATATATGTATATGATGATATATATGAACCTCATGGTAACCAAAAACCTGTAATAGATACATGAAAATAAAGAGAAAGAACTCAATCACAAAACTAAAGAAAATTATCAAACCATAATGAAAGAGACTGAGAGAAGAAGACAGCAACAGAGAAATACTTTCAAAAACAAATAAAACCAGAAACAAACAATTAAGGAAGTGGCAATAGGACACGCCTAGCAATAATCACTTTAAATGTAATTGGATTAAATTTCATCAACAAAATAAAAAGATTGTGTACTAAATGGGAGAAGATATTTGCAAATGATATGTCAGATAAGGGCTTATATTCAAAATTTATTAAAAATATACATCAATATCAAACATAAACTATTTGATTAAAAGTTGGTAGAGGAAATGGATATTTTCCAAAGAAGACATACAGATGGCTCAACATTGCTAATAATCAGGGAAATGTACATCAAAATCAGAATGAGATTATCTCACGCCTGTTGTCATGTCTAATATCAAAAAATAAATAATAAGAAATATCAAGCATTGATAAAGATGTAGAGAAAAGACAACCCTTGGGCACTGTTGATAGAAATCTAAATTGGTACATTCACTATGGAAAGCAATATGGAAGTTCTTCAAAAAGTAAAAATAAAACTATTGTACAGTCCACCAATTCTATATCAGGTTAGTTAGCTAAAGAAAAAAAACACTAATTCAAAAAGATATATGCACTTCAGTATTCATTGAAGATATTTATAATAGCTAAGATATTGAAGCAACCTAAATATCCATCTATATACATTTAAATGGGTATCTGTAGTTGAATGGATAGAAAAGAGTTACATATACACAATGGAATATTACTCAGCCATGAAAAATAAATCATTCCATTTGTGATAAAATGGACGGACCTAGTGGGTATTATGGAACAAGTTAGAGAAAGCCAAATACTGCATGATTACACTTATATGTGGAATTTAAAACAGAAACAAATGAACAAACAAAAACTGACTTATAAAGAGAAGAAATGGGTGGTCACCATAGTGGAGACGGATATGAAGATAGGTGAAATAGGTGAGGAAAATTAAGAGATACAAAATTCTAGTTATAAAATAAATGTCGTAGTGATTACTGTATAGTGTAAGGAATATAATCAATAATATCATAATAACTTTGGTGATAGATGGCAACTAGACTTGTGATTGTTTCATAATGTATAAAAATATCAAATCACTATGTAGAATACCTGAAACTGATATAATATTGTAAGTCAATTTCAATAAAAATTCTAAATAAAAATTGTTAAACTAATAATTTGTTAAAAGTTCTTTCTTTCCTCATAGGTCTGTTATTTGGTATGATTAAGACACTTATCACGGGGCATGACACATAGTACCTATTATTTTGCCTCCTCCTATCAGCACCACAACTGCCACAGTTCTCTTGCTTCTTGTAGGTAAATCATATTAATATATATTGTTGTTGTTCAGTCACCAAGCCGCAGCTGACACTTTGCAACTCCATACAGTGCAGCAAGCCAGGCTTCTCTGTACTTGATTATCTCCTAGAGGTTGCTCCAATTCATCCAATGTGTTAGTGATGCTGTCTAACCATATCATCCTCTGCTACCCTCTTTTCTTGCCTTCAAATTTCCAAACATTAGGGCCTTTTCCAGTGAAACATCTCTTTGTATCAGGTGGCCAAAGAACTGGAGCTTCAGCTTCAGCATCAGTTCTTCCAAGGGATATTCAGTTCAGTTCAGTTCAGTTCAGTTGCTCAGTCATGTCCAACTCTTCATGAACCCATGGACCACAGCATTCCAGGCCTCCCTGTCCATCACC